>NC_046660.1:51465181-51490721 GCF_010883055.1 Belonocnema kinseyi
ATCATTATGTCTGTGCGTATATTCTCTCTGAGCCATTACGCGACAGCCATCAATAATGTGCTCGATGGATTCGTTGGTATCTCCACATAATCGGCACCGGTCCACTACGTCTTGATGTAACACGTGTTTGCGATAATTCCTGGTGCTGACAACCTTGTACTGTATTGCAATGACGAATCCTTCCGCCTCTGGATACAGAACACCCTTTCTTAGCCAAATATTAGATGCCTCACTATCCACTTCACTTTGATCTAACGTGTTGGGGTGTTCGCCATGGATGGCTTTCTGCCTCCATTGTATTTCTAATTCCTCTATGGTTTCTGCCCTGATATTCAAGGCCCCATCTGAGACAAATTTAAGGGCGTGTATTCAAGATCCGCTTGACAGATGGTTCTGTAAAGCGCAACATTTCGTTTGCTGTTAAAATAGTCTCGTAACTGTATAGCTTGTGACTCACACAGTTTTTTGACATCTACAACGCCCCTACCCCCTAAATGTCGTGGAAGAACTACCCCTTCAATTGCTGAATTTCTGTGGTGCATTCGGTGCTTCGTCATTTCTACGCGAACAATTCTGTTTAACTTTTCAAGGTCAGTGTTAGACCATTTTATGAGCCCGAAGGAGTACGTGAGGACAGGGATGGCATATGTGTTGATCGCCATTGCCTCGATGTCATTTTCGAACTCGTTCTCAAACTCTGCTGTCCCTAATTCCCCTCTGATTAAATGCACTTTTCTGCATTTATCTAGTCCGAACTCCATGTGGATATCACTGGAAAACTGCTTTGTAACATCAATCACTTGCTGCAGTTTCTGGCCTGAACTAGCGTACGGATTATAAAAAACATTTCAGTGTTGAAATGTTGTCACAGGCTTATACTGTACAACATGTCGAAGGCATTTATGGTTAGAGATGGATTTTTATTTGATCATTTTTGGACGGGGCTGTCCCGGTATATATCATCAGTCACGGACGCATTTTTGTAATGCAATCAAGTGATCTGATGAGAGCAGTCTGTCCAGACATATTGGACAAAGCCTGGTTTGACCCCATCATTGACGGACTGGGTTGCAGTCAAGTACACGATGGGGGGACCTACAACTTAAGGTGGGTTCCGAACCACCAGAACCTCGGTAAAGGTACATTGAAAAATTTCCAGAGGTACCGGCTCAGGGATCGAACCCCGGACCTCTGAGGTGAAGTCCGAGTGTCTAACCAATTGAGCCACCGAGACTCTTTTTTTAAAATGTTGTCACAGGCTTATACTGCCCAATATGTCGAAGGCATTTTTGGTTAGAGTTGGATTTTTATTTTTGATCATTTTGCACGGGGCTCTCCCGGTATACATCATCAGTCACGGACGCATTTTTATAATGCAATCAAGTGATCTGATGAGAGCAGTCTGCCTAGACATATTGGACAAAGCCTGGTTTTTACCCCATCATTGACGGGCTGGGTTGCAGTCAAGTACACGATGGGAGGACCTACAGCTTAAGGTGGGTTCCGAACCACTAGAACCTCGATAAAGGTACATTGAAAAATTTCCAGAGGTACCGGCTCAAGGAGCGAACCCCGGACCTCTGAGGTGAAGTCCAAGTGGCAAAATTACACGTTTACAATCTAGTGGCGTAGAACTGAGAGTTTCCCAAATATGACCCTGGCCCTGATCATATCGAAGTGGTTTCGCAGCATTTACTTGCGGGTGCAATCAGTTCTGGAGTCGGAGCCATTACTAATCCAGTTGAACGACAAATTTAGAAGCAAGCAACAAAAGTCGACATGATGAGACGAGAGATGGACTTAATGAGAAGGGAACGAGATCTGCTTCAACGGGAAATGAAACTCCTTCGGCGTAAAACTAATCAAGAAGCTTCGTCTTGAGAACGCTCTGCGAGTTTTCGCTTAAATTTCAACATCAGGGGCTACCTAAGAGTTATATGACAACGTAGATAATATATTATAATTTAAAACTGAGAGGCAGCGCTTCGGAATTGTTCCACTCAAACTTCGCCCCGACTCGATTAAACTAACCTCATTTGCCACACCGATTGGTCGATAAGAATATTTAAAGATGCCTTTTTCCTCATGATGGCCCCAGAGACATTTTAAAGATTCATTAACAGTGCTTTTTCAGACTTGATCAAGATGTAGAAGCTAATCCTATACTTAGACGATATTATGGTGACAACCAAGCAAATAAAAGAACATATTGAAATTTTGGGAGAAGTCTTAATTGTGATGTCAAAAAATGAAATGCAATTCAGACTAAAGTTCAGTTAACAGGTGATATTTTCTAACATCAGATTGCATTATTTTTTCAACTTTTCAATTACACTGCAGGATCAGAAATCATAAAGCAAGTCGATCATTCACTCCGGCCGATCAAAATGTTCTTGAGTTCGGTATCATATTTGTTGCATATCAAAATGATATTGATTTCGGTATCATTTTAAATACATTTTTTTACTGTGCGTATTTTACAGGAAAAAGAGAGATGATCTCTTTTATGTGCCATCGAACATGTAGAAACAAGTTCTGTTTAGATATCACAAGCAGTTGGGCCATTTGAGCCTTGCTAACACTAAAAATATAATAATTGATAATCAGTAAAACGTATTGGTTTCCGAATATGAATGAATAAATGAAAAATTGCATGCAAAATTGCTTGAAGTGTATCTCGCTTTCCTCTGTATTACCGGACAAGTCGAAGAATACCTACATATTGTTCTTAAGGGTGACGTATCTTTTGCTACAGAGCACGTTGACCACTTTCGTCTTGTTGATTATTTAAAAATTTAAGTAGACAAGAAATACATATTTATTGTGGTCGGTCTGTTCACAAAGTTCGTGAAATTGAATACCCAGAAAACTACTTCGAGCTAGGAGGCAGAGGGTTGCCTCAGTCGGTATTTCCAGAGCTATAGCAGGCCAATTTCTCTAATTTCTGATCAAGGTAATGCCTTTACGTCTGTAGCATTTGCTGAATTTTTGTGTGCAAATCATATTAAGCACTGTTACGTTCTAACAATGAACTTTTATCATTTTTAATAATAATTTATATTTTAATTTGCGTTCGAACAACTAACTCAATATTGAACCGTCTTTACTTTCATATTCTTTAATTTCGCTTCGTCAGGTTAATTATTTTATAGCTCCTCAAAGGGCATAGAGAGCCTTTAAATATAATAGTAATACGTTATTCGTATTCTATGGCTAATTTTGAAGATAAATAGTGAATTGCAACTCGATTCACCCAATATAGACGATTCTGAATAAAAATGACAGAAACGTATTTTTTCTTACCGGAGAGACGTGTTAAACTTCATAAGGCTTGTGCTACCTCTAAATATAATTTTTTTTCAAACAAAACAAAAAGAATTAATTTTTTTGTGTGGATTCGAAAAAATTTTCAGTCGATATGCTTGAAAATTCGAGCGAGAAAAAATGTGGACCATTCTAATGCAATTGCTGTGGAAATTTCCGTAGAAATTTTACAAAAAGTATCCAGGCGAACAATGAAGTTCGCGATTTAGCGGACGATTTCAAATTCCTTGTCATTTCCCGTGTTTTCCGGGTCATGTTTTTTAATTTTCCTGGTCATCTCAAAGTACCATATTCATACTTGCTGCTAAACGCAAACATTTATTTTAATTCGAAGCTCATTCTAAACATCCTTTAACATAACCGAGCAAAAAATTGCAAAATTAATTAATTTTGAAAAAATTACTTCAATTTTCTACTAGAAATATCAATTTCATACAAATAATGGAATATTTAAATTTTTAATTTGAAAAATTAATTTTTAGCACCAAAAAAAAATAAAGGTATTTCAAGAAAATAGTTCAATTTCCAATCTAACTGATAAATTTTCAACTAAAATGATGAATCTTTAAATAGATTAGTTGAATTTTAAATAAAAAGATAAGTTTTCAACTAAAACAATGAATCTTTGTCTGGAATAATTCCCTTTTCAACGAAAAATTAATTTGGAATAAAAAAAAAACTATGGCAAATGAAAACTTGAAAATGATTACATTTTAATATCAAGAAATTAATGTGCAACCAAACAGAAGGATTTTCAACTAAAATTGTAAATATTTGAGTGAAATAGTTGAATTTATTACTCAGCATATGAATTTTCAATCAGGAAGATAATTTTTTATCAAAAAATATGAATTTTCAACTAAAAATTATCATTTTTCAACAAAAAATTAAATTATTAAATTTGTGGTCAAAAAATGAATGTGCAACTAAAGAGATAAATTTTCATCTGAAAATTAAGGAATAGTCAAGTGGAATAAGAGTTACATTTTCAGTTTGAAAAAGAAAATGATTTCCAGCCAAAAAAGAAACAATTTTTTTTTAAATAGTTAAATTTTCGGAAAAAATTCCTTTTCATCCAAAGGAAAAACAATTTGTCAATCAAATAGCTCATATTTTAACCAAGGGAATGAATTTTTTAGTAAATTTATGAATCTTCAAAAAAAAATCATTTTCAACAAAATAGTTTAAATTCTAATCAAGTAATCTTTTTCACCCAAAAAAATTAATTTTCCACTAAAGTGATAAGGATTTAACTGTAATACTTGAATTTTTAACTAAAATAAAGAATTTTTAAACCAGAAGATTAGCTTGTAAAGAAAAGAAAATTTTTTACCAATAAAATCGATTTTTAACCAGATATGAGGGTTTTCAACCAAATATATTAATTTTGAACAAAAAATGGACATTCGACCTTTCAGTAGAAGAAATTTATTTTTGATCAAACTGATGAGCTTTCAACCACAAAGATTTTTTTTACAAAAGGTGAGCATTTTTCACAAAGCACATACAATTTCCAACAACTAGTGTCATTTCTAAATGAATACAAATTAAATAATAAATTATGATTTAATTAGAGTAAACTCAGATAATCAAGAAAATCTGCGATTGTAGATAAAGTAGAAATTACTTTTCTAAATTGATAAAAATCATGAAAATAATGAAAACTTGAATTTCACTGCGATCAAAAGTAAATTTCCAGTTTTTAATAAAATTCCCGGTTTATTCACGGTCAATTAGGTTCCCGGTTTTTTCCGATTGCCCTGTGAAGTCATCACCCTGACAATGTCTTTTTAAAGATAAAATTGAAGGTCATAGAGTGAATTATGATACGAACAAAAATTAGTTTTGGTTAAAAAAAATTATTGATATATTTAGTAAAGATTAAACAATGACTAAAGCTTATAGATTTACATGATCGTTTCCATTAAAATACAAGCCCTCTATTCCATTGATCGTATCGTCAAACTCCTGATAATCTCTTTAGCGAGATTCGCTTTGTAACTTGACGCTGCGAGCCCCTTTTACGCGTTTAAATTTGTTCCTGACAAAATGAAGTGAAATTCAATTTAAAAGTGGAGCTTCCAAACCCGCACGTGATGTCAATCTACTTTAAATCGATTTTCATTAAAACATTTTATACCTCATCTATATGCTTTTAACACACTATTCAAAGGGTTTATAACTTGATCAACTTCCAGTTTTTTCCAATTTTCCAATTCTTTAATTAATTTAAAATTCTATCCCTCGAGTTCTTTATTTTTATATCAAATTCAAGCCTCGGACTCACTTTAAAGATCAAAAGCAGTATAAAGTATTTTGAAAAAAATGGTGTCAATCTGTCATAAAATGAGGCAAGAATTAAAATGAAGTGCAGTCCGAATTTAAAAGTGTATAGGACGAAATAAAAAAAATGTGCAATGGAAAATTAAGTTTAATTGTTTATAAAAAGGTTTAGTTTTCTAACCTAATATTTTAAAAGTATTGTAAAAGTACTTCTATGTTTTTTTAATGTTATTTTTTTTCTAGAAATCATCGAAATTCATATTTGTTTATTTGAAGCTTTTTTATAGTCTTTTTCTTATTCCGCCTTTTTCCAAATGAATAGAACCCAATTTGAAAATGAAATCATTTTTTATGGAAAGTTTGCTCTCTTTGGTTGAAAAGTCAATTATTAATGTTTTTGTTAAGAATTTAATCCTTTTGGTTAAAAGTTTTATTATTAGGATTTAAATTGAATTATTTTGTATGGAAAATTCAAACATTTTAATGACGTTTCTTTTCTAGCTGATCTGACAAATTTTGTTTGTGGTTAAAAGTTTTTCTTTTTTGTTACACCTTCATATTCGTGGTTTCAAAATTATCTCATTCTGCATAAATTTCAGCTTTTTTGGGTAAAAAATGAAACTGTTTGTTTCAAAATTAACTTTTTTGATAACAAATTTAACTATTTGCTAGAAAGTTTGATTAAAAATTCGTATTGTTAGGTGGCATTTCAACTTTTGTTGTTGAAAATGCAACTATTTGGCTAAAAATTAATCTTCTTCGGTTGGGGTTTCAGCTATTTGGTTGGCAGTTCGTTGACTTTCAACTGAAAAGTTACCTACTTTGTTGAATATTCAACTGATCGGTTGAAATTCAAATTTTATTGTGAAAATTTATACTGTCGGATTGAAAATTCAAGTTTTTTGTGAAAAGTTTGCCTTTTTGATTTAAAAATTTAATAGTTTTGTAGGCAATTCAACTGAGAAAGATATAAGCTAGAAATTAATCAAATAAAATTTGTGCTGATTTGACATCCACTTTTCAAACTATTGGAAATACTACTACTTGGAAATTAATTTATTTTTCTAAGACATTAAAATTCATTATTTTGGTTGGAAATTCTAATAATTTTGGGTTAAAATGCAACTTCTTGGTTGAAAACTAATCTGTTTTGGTTAAGAATTCAATTTTGAAGTTGAAGATTTTTCTTTGTATGTGAAAATTCATATTTTTGGGTTCAGAATTCAAGTTTTTACTTACGAATTTCTAAAACAAAAAAAAACAGATTAACAAATTATCAAATAAATTTTGGAATAACGTCACATCCACTGTTTAAACCATTTGATTGCAAATTTATGTAATTTGTGGAAAATTTGTGTATTTTAGAACAAATCAATCTTCTTAATTAAAAATTTAACCATTTCGTTCAAAATTTATCTATTTTGTTGACAATTCATCTTTTTTTGGTTCTTATCTTTTTTGTTGAAAATTCAACTATTTAGTTAAAAATTGAACAGATAAAATTTGGACTTTCATCGGATCTGCTATCAAAACTATTCAGTAAAAAATGTACGCAATTTGTTGAAAAATCGTTAGTTTTAGAAGAAAAATTGGTACAAAATTTAAGAATTTGTTGAGAATTCTTTCTTTTTTGGTAAAAAATTAATATTATGTGTTGAAAATTAAAGACTAGACCATAGTTTTTTTGTTTTTTGAAAATTCAACCATTCGGCCGTAAATAATCTTTTTTGTTGAAAATTCAACTATTTATGGTAAAAAGTTAAACAATTAAAATTTTAACTAATATCACATCCACTATTCAAATTATTTAATTAAAATTTTTTAGCAATTTGTTGAAAATTTTTCCTTTTTGGTTAACAATTAATCTCCTTGTTTAAAAATTCAATAAATTGGTTTGAAAATTGATTTTTTTTTAAATTCGTCTGTTTTGGTTAAAAACTAATCTTCGGTGTTTAAAATTCATATTTCTGGTTGAAAAGTTTACTTTTTTGTAGAAGGCACATCATTTTGGTTAAAAATTAATCTGTTTTAGTTGACGATGCAACTATTTTGTTGAAATTCCTCTTTTTTGGTCGAATTGAACTGATTTTTATTGCAAATGAAAATATTTTTTAGTTGAAGTTTTATCGTTTTCGTTGAAAATATATTCGAGCTAAAAATACAAGCGTTTTTTTCATTGAAAATTTTTAGAAACAAAACAATATAAATTGAAAGTTAATAAAATAAAATTTGTTAATGATTCATTTTCTTGTTAGAAAATTAAACTTTTTTGTAGAAACCTTATCTTTTTGTTTAATAATGCAGCTTTTTGGTTGAAAATTAATCTGTTTTGATTGTGGGTTCAACTTTTGTTTAAATCGTTCTTTTTTGGTTCAATTGAACTGTTTTTGATTTGGAATGAATATACTTTTTTTAAATATCAAATTTTGCATTTTTTGTTTCGAATTCAACTTTTTCGTTGAAAATTGAAATACTTGTTTAAAAGTTGAACTGTACTTTGTTAATTTATAAGAAACAGTAAAGAGGGGGGAGGGGTAATTTTTCTAAATAGAGTGGTGAGTACAACGCCTTAAAATTCCTGCAATTTGTTGTTATTTAGCCACATTTTTTTCTCGGCGAAACGATAACATTACGTTGAGAGAATCTAGGTCCATCTGCTACGGTTAACATGTCAAAAGAACAATATCAGATGGCCATGAGGCAGAGGAATTTTTAGGTTCGAGGAAATTGATAACTTATGCAGAAAATTTGCGCAGAAAATTGAAATGCCAAGAAGCAAAAAATTATTCGTATTTTCAATTAATTAAAGTGCATCACAAATTCCTATTTTGAAATTAGTTTTTATTGAAATAAATTTATATTTTTTTAAAGAATTTCCCCAAGCTTGGAATTCTTTTTGTGAAACTATCTCTCCTGTTTATCTTTTGTCCCTGCGGTTTAATTTGGCAAACTAGAAACTAGGTTTTTTCTAATAAAAAGAGAATGATCATCCTTAGGAGAAACTTTAACTTAAATTGGAACAGTAAGTAGAGAATTTTTTAAAAAAATAACCCTGCTAATTTCAAGATACTAACAAAAAATGTTTTCTTTGCAATACGACGAAAGGTACTGTAATTTATTCGTCTATTATAAGCCCAAGATAAAGCAAAAATGTAAATTTTATAAAAAGTTATTGTAAAAAAGCGGCAATGTTTTTAAAAAACTAGAAGAACTTTATAATAATTAACATTTTTTAAAGTTCTTGGGCTCATTTTAAAAATAAGCCTCCATAGTAATTTTATAAATTATTAAGATAGAGTCGTAAAATCTAAAAAATGTATAAATACTTACATAAATTAAGAAAAAATATCTATCATAGTTTTCTCATAGGGAAGAAATGTCACAAATATCTAAACAAGTAGGAAAAATATTATGAAACGGTTGCAAGATTTTAAAATGGTTTGAAATGAAGAAGAAAAGCGTCTATTCTACTAAAAGTATTTAAAGCCTATTTTCTGAAAAAACCCATGTTCTTATTTTCTGATATTATTATGTTAAATTTGTGCTTCTACAAGGAAGCCATCCTGTAAGTTTTTTGAAGAACTATTTTTGTCCACAATATATATTTTTTTTTTTTGAAAAATTGAAGTTTCACATTTTTTACAATAGAACGATACATTCGAGGAAAAGTATGCTTATTTTAAAATATTCTACAAAAAATACCACTTACTCTGTTGTGACATCATATATTGTATATATCGTTTGGAAGTGGAACAAAAAATTCATAAAAAAATTCTCGTGGCCACAAAAATGAGTATAATACATACAGAATGGGTTTTTTTATATAAGCACGAATATAAAAAAGTATATTAAAAAAAGAATGTGTTTTTTTGTGAAATCCAGTTTCCATGTTCACAAGATTCAGCCAGGAATAGAAAGACAAATTCAATAGATAACCTGACTTAAATTATTTTATTCAATATTTTTTTAAAAAATTTTAATTTTTAATTTTTTGGTTGCGAATGATAAAAGAGAATATAAACGAGTAAGAGGTATTTTTTGAAAAAACTTTTTAGAATTAGCAAATAAAAAAAAAGTAATTCACTTTTCAGTTAAAAAAAATTATAACAAAAAAGAAAAAACTGTGAATTTCCAACAAAATAGTTAAGTTCTAAGCCAAAGAAATGAATTATTAACTAAAAATAGAATAGTTAAATATGTAGAAAACAATTTACATTTCAATCAAAGAAAATACATTTTTAATTAAAAACTTAAGTTTTCAACTAAACAGATGAATTTTTTAACAGGAAGATTAAATTTCTATGAAAGAATATAAATTTTACACAAAAAATGAATTTGTCGAATTTTGAGTAAAAGCAATGATTTTTTAACTAAAATAATTAATCTTCAGTAAAAAAGTAAATGAATTTTAAACCAAAATAGTTGAATTTCAAACAATGAATATCAGTTTCTTACCAAAAAAGACAGATTTTTAACTTCAAGCATATATTTTTTTCTAAGAAATGTAATAGATAAATTTCTAGTGGGAAAATTATGTTTCAATAAAATAGTTAAACTTCCAGTAAAAACAGGTAAATGTGGTACTGTGAATAGAATAATTAAATGCTAAGTAAAAAAATATAATTTCAGCTGAATGAAGTAAATTTTCAAATAAATAGTTAATTTTTCAATCAAACCGATAAATTTGTAACCAAACAGTTGAGTTTTTAAATTAATAAGTTCTGTTTTCAACCGAATGGTTGCATTTTAAAAATATATATAAATTCTCACAGAAAAATTTGATAGTTGATCTTTCAACTAGGAAACATGAAATTTCCACCATAAAAAATTAGTTTTTAATCCAAAAGGAAAAATCTTGAATAAAACAGTTAATTTTTCTAATAAAAATATTATTGCAACAAAATATTTGATTTTTTAACAATATAAATAAACTTTTAATAACATAGATGCATCTTTAATCAAAGTTAAACCTAAAGAGACAAATTTTCAACCATGATAAATTTTCTACCATATCTAACTGGAATAATTTTTAACAAAATAGTTAAACTTTCAAACTCAAAAGTTGAATTTTTAGGAAACAATCGACTTTAAAAACCAAAAGAGAAGCATTTTTAAAAATAAATTCAATATTCAATCAAAAAAGATCAATTTTTATATAAAAACATATTATTTTTCAAGTGAAAATAGAATTGTACAGTATGGAAAATTATTTTACAATAAAAAGAAAACTAATTTTCAACAAAAGAAATGAATTTTGAACCAAATATATCAATTTTCGACCAAGAAGATTAATTTTCTGCCAATAATGATTAATTTCTAATAAAGTAAGTAAATTTTTAACCAAATGTTTGAATTGTTGAAGGAAGTTTTAACCTAATAGCTAAATTTTCAATTGAAAAATTAATCTTTTCTAAAGTAGTACCATTAGAGTTGAGATTTTCACGTAAAAGTATCTAATTTCTACTAAAATAGTTGAATTTTCAACCTAAAATAGACGAATTAAAATAATTAATTAATTTAAAGAAGAATAAATAAAAGTAATTTCAAATTATAGAAAATTGTCGGTCGCTGTCAGGTTTTCCCTGAAATTACCTGACTGGACTTTCTGGAATTCCCAAAATTTGGAAAAATCATTAATTTTTTTTTATTAATTTTTTTATTTTAATACGAGAAGCTCAAATAATTGTGTCTGGCAATAAAGTGCTGGCAGCAGCAAAGTAGGCTCGCTGAGTGATATCCAAAAATAAATTTATTCTGAATGAATGAGACTCTCTTTCTCTCTTTGAGACTATTTCTCTCTCACTTTTTCATGCCCTTGCATCATTTGCCGCAAGACGCCCTGCACAATTTACAAAAAGGACACGCAGAATTTAGGTATGAGTTATAAATATTTCCTCCAAGAAACCAAACCAGACAGAACGGGATGGTAGGAAAATAAAACGAGGAGAGATAGACTCGACATTAGTAAGCAACCTTCTTGGCTCGAGACTGCTGTCTTATTGCCTTCGTTTTAGTTTCTCTGTACCTTCGATGTTGACTTCCCTCCCAAAGTCTTCCTTTTTTTTCTAATTATCTTGCAGTAGAATTTATGTCTGACGTGAAGTGAGTGTTTTCCACACAAAGTAGTAAAAACGCTTTTAATTACCAGTTTAAGATTTGTAACTCATTAATGAATATCGATGAAGGGTCGCATTAGGTGGAGTGTACGTCATCTGATCATTAGTAGGGTGATTTCAAATCGCATGAATATTGCCGTGATCAGTAGTGTGGTTTAAAAATGAACTTGAAAATTATTTTTTCGTGATGGATAGAAATTATCCTCCTAATTGGGTTTCATATCCGAAAAAAAAGATTTTTCATTACTTTGCTTTGTATTTATTTTAGAACGCGTCTTATTATAAGTAGATTCAGATGTGAAAAAGTTAAATCGGTCAATTGGAAACCAAGATATTGCATCAGTAGGGTGGTTAAAACATTTATTGGAAAATTTCTGTTCGTGTTGCAGGGAAATGATTCCGCCCATTCAGTTCCAAATCCGAAAAAGTGAAATATTTTTGTTATTTATTTATTTTGAAGTTTATATTATAAAAAGTAACTTAAGACGTTAAAAATGAAAATCAAGCAATTAGAATCAAAGATGTGGTATGCAAATTGCCGGGATCAGAAGGGTGATTCAAATCTGTCATTTTTCCGAATTTTCGAAAACTCTTTAAGGAACCAGTGAATTATTTTGAAATATGGAATGTTTCTTCAAATCTTTTAAAAAATTGTTTGAACTTTACAGTCCTATGAAATCAGATGAAACTTGTTGAAATCTCTTAAAATCTCTTGAAATATCTCAAATTCTCTAAATTCCCTTATAATTCCTTCAAGTGATTTTAAATCTATAAAATCCTTTTAAATATTTATAAATCTTAAAAATCTTGCAATATTTGGAAGTAACCGACTTTTTAGATCGTGGGATATTTCGGCCAATCAACGAAAACCTTTAAAAAAATTTTTAAAGACAGCCTTCAAAAATAGTTGCAGTAGTGCCAATTTGTCAAAATATTAGAAAAATAGTTGCATCGTTAAAAAAAATGTCAAACGGTGTCAATAGTTGTGTGAGTCCTAGGCCTGGAAACAAAAATAGTTCCCAATATTTTGAATTTGATTGTTTAAATCTAAAAGTGCTTCAAACTTAATAGCTGCAAATTTTTATTGATATTTATAATAAAATGTAATTGGGTTTAAAGATTTAATCGGCATAAATGAACAATTTTAAGTTTGAAAGGTTTAAATTGAAACGCGAAAATATTGGAAGCTTTAAAAAGATCACAATTTAAAATCCACAAATTCATAATTGAACTGCAATAACGGTGTCGTTGCATTTTGTTGAAATGTTTAATTTTAAATTATTTAAATTTGATATTTTTGGAATTTTTTTCAGTGGCTCAAATGTCAAACTAATGTGCCGAATTCCTGAAAATAAAACTAAGAATCCAAGGACCAAATTT
Organism: Belonocnema kinseyi; assembly: GCF_010883055.1. NCBI lineage: Eukaryota > Metazoa > Arthropoda > Insecta > Hymenoptera > Cynipidae > Belonocnema > Belonocnema kinseyi. The sequence goes on from NC_046660.1 coordinate 51,478,285, forward strand.
GGACAACCGCTATAAAATATTCCTATTGAAATTTGAAAAAAGACAAAAAATTTCTTAAAAAGGAAAAGAAATTTTTTTGCCAAAATTAAAAAAGGGGAATGAAAAATGAGAAGGCAAAGAACCAAATCCCCTTACTTCTCTTTTTTGTTTCTTTTGTATTTTTCATTCTTATTATTATCATGCAACATGAAAATTATTTCTAAACATATCTAGATAAATAAACATAAAATATTAATAGAAGTATTATTAGGAAAAATTAGACCCTTATAATACCATGAAATCTAATGATATTTCCTGATATCCTGGAAAATCTATTAAAATACCTTCAGAGTCTTGAAACCCCCTTAAAATCATGAAAATTTTTGAAAATCCGATTAAATCCATTGAAATCCTTCAAAAGTGATTTAAATCTTTTAAAAAATCCCAACAAATTATATTTGTAAACCAAAAAGATGAATTTTTGACAAAAGAGTTGAATTTGACATCCAGAAAATTCATTAAAAATCCTCCAAAATTCTTGAAATCTTTTTAAAATGTTTAAAAATTTTTTTGAATTCTCTTAAATTCCGCAATACTCGTAAATAAATTAAAAAAAACTATTAAAATGTTTTTAAAACTATGGAAATCCTGTAAAATTACATGAAATCTGATGATATTCCTTGAAATATCTTAAAATATTTGAAGCTTGGAATTACTGAAATGCTCGAGAATTTAAAAAAATCCCTTAACAAATCTTTGAAATATTTTTAAATCATAAAAATCTTCTGAAATCCTTTGAAATCTTTTTTAATATTCTACAATCTTATAAATCCTATGGAATTTAAATAAACGCCTGAAATTTGAAGAAATTCTTTAAAAACACTTATTAATCGTAATATTTGAAACCATATTCAAATCTTTGAAATCATACAAATGCCTTTCATTTCTGTGAAATTCTTCGCAGTTTATAAAAATATTATAAAATGCCTGGAATTTTTTTCATATATATTAAATCCGTTAAAAATGACTTTATATCGCATAAAAATAATTTTAAATCTTTGAAATAATATTACATCTTTTAATGAACCAGAGTGAAATCCCTTGGACTTTTGCACAGTGGGAGGTAACAGAAATTTATTGTTCATAATACACCACAGCCTGCAATTCTTGACCGACTTTGACGTTTTTTTAAAAATGTTTCGGAATAATACCTGCTTAGGCCTGAATTTTTAATTTGACCATGTGGAATTTATTATTTAATAAATAGAACAAAATTATTACATACACACTTTAGAAACACAAATATTTAGTTTAAGATTCAAGCAAGTTGTTTTAAATCATTTATATGAACAATTATTTTCATAAGGTGCTCAACCGCGACAGTAAATATTCTAATCAACAAATTGTATTTATTTGGAAGTATCGTTTTTCTCATTAGAAAATTGTCAAAATTATTCTAAATAATAAGTTGTTGCAGAAAAATATAAATGGCAAATATTTGTATTGTCAATAAGAATATAATAAAGAAATAACAAATTTAGAGTCTTCCTTCGGGAAATTTTTTTTTCTGCTGCATCATGTTGAAGATATCTCAAAGGTTATATTTCATCAAGAAAGTGTGGCACCAACTCGCAATTGTTATTTTTATCAAGAATATTTTTAATATATTACGTTCGAATAAACCGTTTTTAATTAATGATTATTATTTAATTTTATCTGGATAGTGGTACTTAAATAAGTAACTTTGTCAGTAATTCTTAATTAATATTATTAATAAATAATAATAAAAAATTGTAACTTTTATAAACAAAATATTTAAGATTAGCACATTAAAAAAGTTTGAGTTATTGATAAATTTAAATGAATTATAATAAATAGTAACACACTTTGTTTAAATTGTTTATAAAGTTAAATATTGTTAATATTAACAAATATTAAGACTTGATCCTACACTTTCTTGATTAAATATAACCAATGAGATAGCTGCAACACTATTTAACAGAAAAAATCATTTTTCCCAGCTGAAAACGCTAAATTTTTTTAATTTGTCTGTAACATTGTTATTATAATTTTATAATATTTACCATTTATATTTTTCTGCAGGTATTTATTATAATTTGGAATTACTTTGAAAGTCGTTTGATATGAAAAACGATACTTCGAAAAAAATACAATGTGTTATTAAAATATTTATAACCATAGTAATTGTAAACCAATCGTTATTTTCTGTTCGAAATAGTAAAATAGTACTTCTGCGAGATATTTAGAGATTTTGATTCAAGATAAATTTTGTCTTTGCGGTTGAGCAGCTTAAGAAAATAATTTCTTATATAAATTGTTTATAACATAGGCTTGAATCATAGGCTTGAATCTTCTAAAAAAAATAATAATGATAAAATGTCCAATTTTAACGTTTTATTATTTTAAATATTCAAAAGTAATTAAATAATGTATGATGTAATATAAAATATAATATTTAATAGAATAAATAATAACAATTAAAGAATAATAATTCCACAGAGTGAAATTAAAAAATAGAGTCTGAAGTCGTTCAGCAGGATTTAATATTGAGCATTAAAAAAAACGAAACGTGAAAAACGGTCAAAAATTGTAGTTTGTATTGGATTATGAACAGTGATCCTGGAAATCTTTTGAATATTTCAAATATTTAAACGCTTTAAATCAAGAGAAGAATGTTAGACATCTTTACGGTACGAGGACCCGTCTAACCATCCGAGTGATGTACGATATCTAGGAATCAGTGTTTTATGAGACTTTAGGGCCTTCTAAAAAGTGATTCGTGATGTTTATAACTTCTTTTGTCGTGAAAACATGCGACTGACGTACCAGTCATCTGCTTGACTGTACTAGGTGATCTTGTATGGCGTTTTGAAACAAATAATATTTGATTAGTCTTCCTGACGTTCACTTCTCAGGGACGTTACAGGCTCATCACACAATGATTACGAATAAAATTGTTCATTGAATTGATTATTTGATAACGATTAAATTTTAAATACTTTTATTTGAAATCACCACGTTATAAGCCTATAATGTCCCCAGAAAATTAGGCTTTAGGTAACTTTTTATCGAACGGTGTCCATAGATATCATAAACATCACGACTCACTTTTCAGATGGCCCTAAAGTCTCATAAAATTGTAATTCCGAATAAAATATCGTACATCACTCACGTGGTCAAACCGGTCCTCACGTAGAGCTCATATTGATATCACATTGATATCCTCATCAAGGCCTATCTAGCTCTACTTGTGATACAATATACCACTGTATTGAAAAAAATGTTTTATATGCTTTTAGTTTGTAGGTAAGTATTGATTTTTGTGATTCAAAATTTTTTACATAAGCGCTTTGAATTTTTATGACTTCTAAAAATTGTTGATGACCGGTAAATGACCAGAGACTTATTTTTGTTTTTAGAGGCCACTCTAAAACATTTATATTGAGAATTGGACTGCTCTTAAGAAAGTTATGGCGCCTGAATTAGCAAGGTCTTTATCGTCGGTTTATGGGTGACTAGTTAAATGTTTCGTTCCCTCATTTTCCCTCGTTGTGGTTCTTATCCTGTTTCGCGAATCGTCGTGAAAATCCTCAAACCCTCCTGTCGGTCTCTATTTAGAACGACGAAGAGAATACACTTTATAGGCTGAAATGCCTGAGTAAAGGTGACACGTTTCAGTTTCACTGGAGCGTGAAACGACGTTTTCCCCGTTCCGGTAATATACATAGATTATGCACGGCTGCGCAATAATTGCGCATAGAATTTCAAATTCAGGTGTGCGTTAAATAAAATATTATTATCCTGTCGGCTATTATTATAAATGATCTAACAGTCCCTTATTTATTGTATTCTATACTATGCCACTGCTTGGTCGATGAAATAAATAATTCAATTACAGGGATGACACCGCAAAAAGAGATAAAAAAAGGAGAAATAGGAGGGTTTTTTCACGGACAAGGAGAAGAACAGGGGAAAGATGAAATATGTATTTATACGTTTAGAAAAGAAGAAACGACCTTTTGATAAAAAATGGCGTAGTTCTTCATTAATATAAAATGATTATTTAATTCATTTATGTTAAAAATTAAATCAGAGAATTGAAAAGTTAGTCAAAGTAGGCTCCGTGCGCATACTAAAATGGATTGGTAGCCTATTCAGACGTTAATTAAGTCGTTCAAACCTCCCTCTCTCATACTTTCCTTCACACACTACACACATTTCTCCTCTCCCTCCTATCGTAACTTCTTCATCAACTACATTCCCTTCCCCAGCATTCAATTTTCCTACTTTCTTTCCCCTAATTTTCTCTCATTTAACCTACATCCCCTCTTCTTATTTCCCACCATTTTCTTGCTTCCCCTCCTCTTATTTTCCATAATTAACTTGAAATTTCTTCCTTCATTCCCTCTTACTTAACATTCTATCCTTCCTCTTATTCTCAATCTAATTTCTTCCCTTATTTCCCCTTACATCTCCTCCCCTTATTTCCTCTCATTACGCCTACTTTCCCTCTGCTCTTTTCCCCTACTCCCACCCCTCATTTCCCCTTACTAACCCTTCCCTCATTTCCTCTCACTTACTTCTCATTTCCTTCTCATTTCCACTACTTAACCATGATCCACTTCACTTCCTGTCACCATCTTCCCCCATTACCTCTCACTTCCCTTCTATCGAAAAAAGTACAACGGACGGACAAATAACCGAATGTATAGGGTTTCTGCCAGGGGCTATGAAACCCAAACAGTTCACAAATCAAAATGAAATAGATGTTTTAATGATTGCTCTATTAAACTAAAATTTTTAATGAATATACTTTAGGTAGTCCAAAATCCATTAGCCCGATACAAAGAAGTCCGAGAAAATATTAAATTTGTTAAATAAATCATTTTTATATGACATAAATCGTTCTCATAATCAAGAATATTTCCTCTTCAAAAAATTTCTTTCTTCATTATTAGATCGTCAGACTTATAGGTATACATAATTAAATATTTTATTTTTTAATAGAAAAAATAAACTATTCAAAAATCTATAGTAACTTATTTCTATATAGTAAGAGTTGTACTTTTTGAATCGAAATATCTTGAAACCCTTTAGAATTTTTTTCAAATAACTGATAATCTTGCAAATCCTTTCAAATTAGGCGACTTCTTTTATATCTCCTGAGAATGTTGGAATCCATAGAAGTCAGTTGAATTAAAATATAATGTAATTCCTAAAGTTCTCTTCAAATTCGTTAAAATTCTTGTAAATCGTAAAAATGCACATGTCTCTGGATTTTTATTTTTAAAAATTATAAACATAAAGTATATAAAAACTCATAAAAATAAATTTTTTAAAATTCAGAGATCCAAAACTTTATAGAACAAAATCTCTTGAAATTCTTTAGAATATTTTAAAAGAATCTACCATTTTTAAATCTTTAAAAACATTCTATATCCTTCGGGTCCCGCGAAATAGTTGAAATTCGAGATAATTCCTTTTAAAAAATTCTGATTTATTCCCTAAAGTTCTATAACAATTCGTTAAAATTTCTTTGAATCTTTGGAAATCATGATAATCCATAAAGATATATGTAGAAATAAATTGAAAATCTACGAATATAAATTAAATTAAAATTACACCGGCACACAAAAAAAAGTGTGCGGATCTGGTAACAAGACACACGTCTTCCTATGGATTTTGGGGCGCTGAATTCAAATTCGGTATCAAAAATCACCCATCACGTCATGGTTGAGCCATAACCTCAAACAATGACGAAAAATCATGCACTGAGGCAAATAAATTTCAAAATAATGCCAGTAATGCAAATTTTCACTTCAAAAACATGTCGACAACTGTGATGCTGTGTGCCTGATATCAACTTATTTAACATAACTTTACCCAACAGAACCTGACCATACCCATCCTGAATTAACAGAAATTTATTGAACTATATGTAAAGCTCTGGAAGCATATTTTCCTAGTAGCAAATGTGTGCTACATCGAATGAGTCAACTCCAGCCTTACCTAGAAATAAATCTAGCCTAGCCTAACCTAACCTAACCTCACGAAAGACAATTAAACTGATTGTGTTGTCCCGTTGTGTTTGCGGTACCATTTCATTCAGCTTCAGCTTAACCTACATAGAGGTTTAACCTATCCTAACCTAACAAAACCTGACCTAACCTAACCCATTATGCTGGCAACCCTGTTCTTGCGTACTTTCATATTTTGACATTAATAGCAGTAAATGTCTGGAGTTTCGTAATCACTTGTTGCTAGCATTATTCGCCTGTGTCTGTAAGTAGGGCACCTCCACGTGGTGACGGTGGGCAACGGATCCACATTGGCTGAGTCCCTGGGTAAACGGTGTTCATGCCGTCATGGCTGACACAGGTAAAAAGTGTATTACGATGCAGGGAAAAACCCCAGTATCAGCGTCTGGTCAGGGTGTGAAAGCGGGCTCTACGACGTCGTCATCATGCAACCGTAGCTCTTCATCAATGGATCACTTGGTTGGTGTAGAGTCTCATGCTACAAGGAAAAAAACCGCGAGCATTTCTCAATCGCATGCCTGCAAGAATAGCTCAGATTCATTCTGTTACATTTGCAGTAAATATGAAGTGAGCAGTTTGCGAAAATCAATCGACGAGGAAGTGAAAAGTCTTTACGAAAAGTGTTTTGACCGTAAATTGCTGCACCAAGAAACAAAATGAGTTCTTCATGTCATTTGCAATTCCTGCAGACTTATGTTGTATCGTCTAAAAAATTCATACAACGAAAAGTACCGCAAGTACTCTACACCAACCACATGGAAAAAACCCGTTATTTAGAAGGACTGCTAATTTTGCATGAATTCCGTCAAAGGGTTTAACGCCAAAAATAAAAATAACATTTCGTACATTAATGTGTGCACAGTCACAAGAGCCATTGAAATCAATAAAAATGCACGCGAGACTGATTTAAGCGCTTCAGAAGATGATAGAATGGAAGTTGAAAGTCAACGTCATGGAGTCGGTAGTGAAACCAGTGATCGAACAGAAAATAGTTTTGATGATTCCGATGAAAATGACGAAAAAGATGACGAATATGGCGTGCATAAAATGAAATTGAAGGTTCCAATATCAGTGTCGCAACTAGAACTGAATGATTTTATTAGAGATCTTGGATTACCGAAAGACGGCGCTGAATTTGCCGCTTCATTTCTAAAAAGAAGGAATCTTCTAGAGCCAAAGACAAAAGTTTCATTCTATCGCGACAGGGACAAAAAATTCAGAAAGTTTTTCATTAAAGACGAAGAGACGTCTTTAGTGTACTGCACTGACCTTAACGGACTAATGAACCACTTGAAGAAAAATGTGTACAGAGACGAAGAATGGCGACTTTTCATTGATTCGTCAAAACGCAGCATTTGGGCTGTTTTACTGCATAACACGAATACTTACGCTCCTATCCCTATAGCTCACTCAACGGTCATTAAAGAAGACATAGTTACATACGTGTGGTTGAATTTCATTCGGCAAGGTTAGGTCAGGTTTTGTTAGGTTAGGATAGGTTAAACCTCTATGTAGGTTAAGCCGAAGCTGAATGGAACGGTACCGCACACACAACGGGACAACAAAATGAGTTTAATTGTGTTACGTGAAATTAAGTTAGGTTAGGTTAGGTCAGATTCTTTTAGGTTAGGATAGGTTTGACCTCTTTGCAGGTTAAGCCCAAGCTGATTCAAACGGTACCGCAAACACAACGGGACAACACAATCGGTTTAATTGAGTTTCCTGAGGTTAGGTTAGGTTAGGCTAGGTTAGATTTATTTCTAGACTAGGCTCGAGTTGACCCATTCGATGTAGCACACATTTGCTACTGGGAAAATATACTTCCAGAGCTTTACGTGTAGTTCAATAAATTTCTGTTAATTCAGGTTAGGTGAGGTCAGGTTCTGTTGGGTAAAGTTAGGTTAAATAAGTTGATATCTTGCAAGGGTTGATCCTTCACAGTTGTCGATATGTTGTTGAAGTGAAAATTTGCATCACGGGCATTATTTTGAAATTTATTTGCCTCAGTGCATGATTTTTCGTCATTTTTTGAGGTTATGGCTCAACCATGACGTAATGTGTGATTTTTGATACCGAATTTGAATTCAGCGCCCCAAAATCCATAGGAACACGTGTGTCTTGTTACCAGATCCGCGTACTTTTTTTGTGTGGCTGTGTTATTAATCAAATTGCTCTCAATAAACGGTCAAATAAAATGCACACACATGTTCTTGTACCTAGACTTTTATTTTAGTTTGAAAAATACTCTTACATTCGTAATTTTACATCTTCATGGGTCCCAATATGAATTATTCTATAACTAATCAAATAAAATACTTTTTTTTTAAATTTTAACACTGCTAGTTTTTTATTTCATAAGCACTAAAAACAGTATCTATTTCCATGTTTTGAAATGTATAAAGTTTCTTAATTTAAGAAAAAGTAGGAAAGCAAGATTTATTTAAATTTTATATATGAGTGTATATATGTATGTATATATTCACGCATATATGTGTATTTAAAAAATTGTGAATCATTTACTAACAACCGCGATGAAATGTTTTGAACTCTCAGAATTCTTTTTTTCTAGTTTTTGAACATTATTTAAATTTTAGAACTTATTAAATTTATGATTAATCGAATAATGTCCTTAATATTTTTTATACTAACATTAATAAATTATAATAAGTTGTTTGTCCACATTGAAGATTCTTTAATTAAAATTTGAATAACAATTGTCATTATGTTATATATACTACAAGAATTATTGTTCGATTAGACCAAAATGTGGACAAACAACTTATTATAATTTATTAATGTTAGTATAAAAAATATTGAGATTGTATAGTTAAATTTTTTATAATAAATTTTATTTTTAAGTGTCAACTTTAACCCTTATGTTTTTTTAATTAAACCTCATGGAAAATATTAATCCTTTAATTACCAATAGTTTCCTGTTCATATGCCCCCATTCTGATAATTTTCAAGTACAATTTTTTCGAATAGACAATTCATATAAATATATTCAAATACCTACTAAAATTATTGAATCGATTTATTCCGTATATTAACATTTTTGTATAGAAAAACGATAAGGATTACCAACGATTCTTGTATGTATTTTAATTTATTCAAATGCATTTTTTGATACCAAAAATGTAATTCCTTACTATATTTTCCAGATGCGAGCGATTTCATTAATTTTAATAGAATTTTAATTTAAAAATGCATAATATACTAAATTAATTATATTATTCATAATTTATGGCACATGGATCTATTCTTATTGAAGTGACAAGAATTTTATCAAATTTCATATTTCAAACAAAATTGTTGCTCTTGGTGTTACACATATAGACACCTATTAAAAAATAAACGAAATTCTTGGAAATTAAGAAAACCAAGAAGCCAACGATAAAATTTTGAGCCAACACTTTTAAATGTCAGCATTCACATTAAAAAAGGTACTATCTCATATTACGAAATTTTCCGTGTCATTAGCCATGAACGAGCTTAAAAACTGGTTAGTTTTACGGAAAATTGTGAAACGGTAGAGAGTTCGTTAAAAAAGTAAAAATCACAATAAAAAAATGTTTAAAACAATCTATCGAGAATTCGGTTCCTCGCGATAATTAGGATGAAGAAATTTATGAATGGATGGTCCAAATTCGATCGTTTATTTCATGTTCATTTTTTGTCATCTAAAGAATTTTAAAGAAAAATTTGAAACTGTATAAAAATAATTAACTCATAGCAGTTTTCAAGCAGCATTTTTTGAAGTAAACCTTAAGAATGTATGTGAGTATGTAAAAATAGAGGAAATATCTTGAAAATAGGGGGAAAAAGGGGAATTTCTAGAAAAACGGGTAACTTTCAGAAAAAGGAAATGATTGTGAGGTTTGGCACAAGAAAATTCTTTATTTAGTAACGACAATTAAAAAAAACTATAAAAAGATATAAATGGTTTGCAAAAAGAGGCGCTTTCTCTTACCAACAGGACTTTTCTACTAAAAATTCAGAACGTGTATGGCTATGTTGTTCTGCTTTCGCTGAGCAAGGGTTTTTACAAGTAGGGATCGACGTTTATGGCCAGGCAGCAAGATTAGTCTCAGTAGAAAATGTTCTTTCGGCAAGACAACTCATTAAAAAAATTTTCCCGAAATAGGGAGAGAACTTTACATCCTATTTTTGAATATCAGTGATTCCAGGTTTATACCATGTCAGAAAAAATTGTTGTCCCCATGACACCCCATTTTCAGACCTTAGACTGACTTTAGAGATAAAAAATTCTGTCAACAGTTTTATAAATTTGAATAAATAGTGTCCAAATAGTTTCATAATATTTTTTGAATATTAAATTTATGTGTAGTCCCAATTTAAAAGTATACAGACCGAAATCCAGGTTTTAGCCTAATATTTTAAAAGTATTAAAAATGAACTTCAGTCTTTATTTGACATATTACTATTTTGATTATGTATTAATTATCGAAATTTCAATTATACATTTTGGTTTAAAATTCAACTCATTGGTTGAAAGTTGAAGTACTTACGTTAAAATTCTTTTTCTTCAGATTCACAATTTTAGTTGAAAATTCGTTTTCTTTTTGATTAAAAATTAACTTTTTAACTGAAAACTGAACTACTTTGTTGAACTAACAAATTGGTTCAAAAATTAACTGTTTTTTTGAAAATTCATATCGTTTGGTTGAAAAATTGACGTTTTTGCTAGAATATTCTACAATTTGCTACAAAATTAAACGGCTTGTTAAAAAATTCGTGTTTGTAATTAAAAATTATTTATCTCAAATGAAAATTTAACTACTCCATTTTTTATTAAAAATATATCATCTTTAGTTTTAAAAATAAACTTGGTTGAAGATGATTCTGTTTCGGCTGAGGAATCAAGTATTTGGTTTTTGTTATTTATTTTTGACTATACAATCGTTTCTTATTTTTAATTTAATTTGTTGTTGTTGAAGCATCAACTATTAAATTTTTCCTTGAAAATTCGAAATTCAAATATCAGGTAGATAATTAAACTGTTTTCTCAACAATTCGCTTTTTTACATTTTTCGATTTTTATTTTTTAAATTCTACTATTTTCTTACATAATATTAGAGACGAAAAAAATATAAGCCAAAAATTAATCGAATAGAATTTGCACAAGCATCACATCCATTGTTCAAACTATTTAGTTAAAAATATTTATGCAGTTTACAACTATTTGGTAAAGAATGCATGTTTTTTGTTAAAAATTCGTGTTTTCGAAGAGAACATTAATCTTATTGGTTGCAAAATTAATTATTTGTTTAAAAATTTATGAATTTCGCTGAGAATTATTGTTTTTGGTAGGAAATTAATAAAATGCATTTCTTTACTTGAAAATTCACCTGCTTTGGTTGAGGATACAACTATTTTATTGGAAATTCGTTCTTTTTAGATTAGTTCAACTATATCTGATTAAAATTAAAATCCTTTCTTTGGGTTAAAATATCAACTGTTACATTTTTTGTTGGTAAACAGGATAGGAATTTAAAAATGGTTTCTTTTAGATGACGGACATATTATTTTAGAAAATTAGCCAACAAGATCAAAAATATTTTTCAAGGAAAAATTAGTCATTATTGAGAGTTTCTCTAGGGGATTTTTTTCGAAAAAGTAGCAAAACAGTGTGATCACTCAGATAAAAGTTTCCATTTCCGGAGAAAGTATTATTGTTAATTTTCAGAAATTTCCGCCATCTTTTTTAATACAAATAATAACTAATGGACAACTTGAATATCCACAATGACTTTTTAAACTATTTGCAATTATTTAAATAAATGTAACTTTAGGCAATATTTTGCTTTGCTTATTTTATTCATTTAATTAAAAATATTAATTATGGTACATTTTCAAAATTTATAAAAAGTCGGCCAGAGATGTCTAATTGTTTCTCAAATTAATAACATGTTACATTTGTTGAATAATAACATAATTTTAAATAATTTGTTTAATATATAACAAAATTCAACCTTTTAATTTCTTCAAGTAGTTTTCTATAATACAGAAATCATACATGAACCATAATTCTAATTTTTTAAACAAACTTTAATTTGTTAAAACAATTCTTTTTTTCTACAAATATTTTTTAAATCGTAATTCTTGTTTATTAAACATTAAATTGAATAATTTCGAGTAGTATTAAATTCGGCTAAAAGCTTTATGTCGTCGTTTTAGCTTTATACGATTATTTATAAGAGTGTTTTCGAGTTATTTCCGTAATTCACACATACAGCGTTGAACTTGTTTCAAATTTGCCGTTTGACGATAATATTTTAAAAATTAACGTTTAAAAATGGTTATGTGTTCTATTTTATTTTATTAATCCACATTTTTTAATATAAAACTGCTTGAACGTATAAAATATGATATAATATT
>NC_046660.1:51490821-51514229 GCF_010883055.1 Belonocnema kinseyi
GTATTTATATAATATGATATAATATGATAAATAATGATATGGCGTTTTTAACCAAATCCACTATTCCTCAAAATAAATCAATATTATGTTTAATACAGAAAATACCATGTAAAAATATTGTTGAACAAATAATGGTTTAAATACAATTATATTTGTTTCAAATAATTAAAAACTAGTTGATATATACTTTCTATACATTGTACACTCTATATTGGGATGGTCCAAAAATGCATTGAAAATGTTTATTAATTTTTATGGGTAACCCCAGAAATTTGTCCGAACCCACACGAAAATAAATGAATTTTTTTGTTTTGAAAAACAATGATATTTATAGGTGCCGCAAGCCCCATGAAGTTTAACACATATTTCCCATAACAAAAAGAAGACGTTTTTGTAAATCTTTTTCAGAATCCTCAATATTATCTCAATCGAGTTAAAACTCAATATTTCTCTTCACAATTAGCCATAGAATACGAATAAAATATCACTTTTCAAATATTAACACCATAATTCTGTTTTATGGGGTCCCAAAAAAACCCCATAAGTGAAAAAATGGGCTTTTGTTTGTGGCAAATAAAAGGCCTTCTGATCCTGATAATTAGATGTTCTCCTACATTATTTAAACAAATTTTAATTTTTTTCAGTAAATTTTCTCATACAATGGAGCCAGAAAGACGCGTTTTTAAAAAAAATTTTCCTCTTTTGGTTCAATTTTCAATTAAGATAAGTTAAGTAATTAATTATGATCAAGAAAATTAATTGTTCAAACTATTTATTATTATTAATAATATTATATTTGAATATTGCTAGAAAAATGCCGTTTTTCTGAAATTTCTGGCTTTTTGTCCATTTTTCAATAGGAGTGAAGTGATAATAAATTTAACTTAAGCAAAATAATTGTTTAAACAATTTATTATTATTGTTGATGATATTCTCTTTGCTTAATTGGTTGAATGTTGCGGTTTGTCCGTAAATTTTCAACTGTTTGTCTATTTTTCATTAGGCGCGACTTCATAATTGATTAGATTTAGCAAAAATAATTGTCTTACAAATTATTATTGTTTATGACAATGAGATAGAAAGCTGTGGTTTTTTTATAAACTCTTCACCTCCTAATTATTCTATTCTTAGCTTTTGTCTTTTGTGTAAGATAGCTTTTTTCCATTAAATGATTTATTTAAGCATTGGGAAAAGAGCGAAAATAATTCACTTAATACGACAGTACTATTTGAAAAATCAGTTCCATTGTAGTTTTCTTATTATTTCTTTATAAATAAAAAGGCGATGCAAAGTTAAAGATTTTAGAAAAACCGCCACTTTCTAGCACTTATATAAGAAAAGATAGTTAAAACCAATACAAACCAGGATACGAAAAGAAATATATTTACAAAAATTGTGCAGCTAAAAAAGAATAGCAAATTTTTCAGGAATTTCTTTTTTGTAGGATAAGAAGTTTATTTTTTATTTTTGAAAAATCAACCTTGAGAATGAAAAAATTATATTTTAGTATAACGATACAAGCTACGAGAATAAGTGAGATCAAATTTATTCAAAAAAAAAATTTACGAATATTTTTTTGATAGGAAGCGTAGTTTTTTTAATCGTAAAAACGAGATTGAAAATAAAAAAGATATACAAATAAGGCAATAAGAATAAGAATGTTTCAATTTCTATGCATATTATGACTTGTAATTATATAAATTTATTAAAATGACACATGTTTCAGCGCAGCTAAGAATAAAATTTAACGCAAAATAAGAAACCAATGTTGAAGTTATCATGATAAATACAATTTGCACTTTATTTTGCAAAATCTAAATACCCAATATTAGGCAGAGGTACATAAAAAGTGTATTACATTTGATGTAAAAGTATTGATCATAGTGTAGAAAATTTGACATTTTGAGTAAAATGGAGTGCGAAGCACGAGATACATGAAGAGAATGTGTTCTTTAAAGCCGAAAGAGCTTTAACAAAAGGCAGTTAACAATCGCAAAATTGCAGTTGTGGATTCGTTGATCTTTAATTTTGAAATGCGAGCGAAGAGAGCTGCGCGGTGAACAGGAAAGTTGTAAAACGAACTCATTTAAATATAAAATACACGTACTTGTACCCGAATGTTCAGGACAGCCAAATTGTTGAATTTCCCATTTGACATTTAGATTAATGGGTCAACGAGAACACCTATAGATGCAGAGAGTGACTGTTAAATAAAGTCATTCCAGATTTTATTCTATAAAAGTCTGCTCATTTTCTAATGCCTCCAAGCGTTCGCGAGAACTGGTTGGGATATTTCATTCATCATAAAATAAATTCAGATGACAAATACGAGCTCGAAATGTATTAATTAAAAAATTCTAATTAACACGCAAGCGAATTACACAGGCGCTTGATTTGTACCTGAACATAAAAAACAAGAAGCGACAATGGAGATTTAATTAAACAGGATGGCCGCAAAACTTTGGTTTTTAACGTTTCTGATTTTCCCTGATCATAAATATTTAAAGATCAAAATTTTATTCATGGAATATGCTTAATATGGAATCTTTTATGAATGGACTATAATAATTTTTCATTTATTATGCTCCGGGCTCCGCGTAGAAGTATTGTCCATCCGGGAAAATCTATCGATAAAAAAACATTAGCCGAAACGTAAAACAAAATATACTTTCGTCTTCAACTTGACCTAGCCGCCAAATTTTTCTGGTAAAACTTTTTCATTCGACAATTATTACTCAAGATAAACAATAAAAACTTAGAAAATTTTTCGATCAAAAATCGACGTTTTGTAAAACACAGCTTGCGTTTATTCAGCCATTTGTTGTTAAAAATGCTTGAAATTTGTACGGTGTATCCTCAATATATAAGCGATGACTATAAACAATGCACTTTGTTTAAAAGGCTAATGTATTTGTTTTTATTTAGTAGCAAATTGATTCCGAACGAAAACCACGTTTCGCCAACTTCGACCAGTGGAACTGTCATTGAAAAAATGTTAGTTGAAATAACTTGTCTCAAGAAAGTTGTTCGCTGGACTTTGAGAAAGTTTTCCTGATAACTAGAAGAAAATCGGTCGAAAATTGTGAAAATGGTAGCGAGTTGAAGTCAACACACACTGCCGTTGCAGTGCTCCGCTCATCAGCCTTTTTTCCTCAGCCATAAAGCAGCAGCGTCAAAGAACAACACAACGCTCCAGCGGCAGAGTGTTTTGACTTCAGCTCGCTGCAATTTCTACCATTTTTGACAAATTTTCTTCAAATTTTCAGAAAAACTTTCTCAAAGTATAGTGAAAAACTTTCTCGTGACAAGTTATTTCAACTAACATTTTTTCGATAACTGTTCCACTGGTCAATGCTGGCGAAACGTGGTTTTCGTTCGGAATAAATTTGCTATTAAACAAAAACAAACATATTAGCTTTTTATATAAACTGCGTTGTTTATACTCATCGCTTATATATTGAGAATAGACCATACAAATTTCAAGCATTTTTATCAAAGAACGGCCGAATAATCGTGAGTTATGTTTTACAAAACATCGATTTTTGATCGGGAAATTGTTTAAGTTTTTATTGTTTATCATGAGTAATAATTATCGAATGAAAAAGTTTTATCGAAAAAATTTGTCGGTCGGTTCAAGCTGAAGACAAAAGTATATTTTGTCTTATGTTTAGGCCACTTTTTTTTATCGAAAGAATTTCCCGGGTGGACAATACTTCTACACGGTTTCGATCACTTATCGAGTTGTTGCATCCGTCACCTCAATTAATTACATTGAATATTTATTTTACGTATATTAGTAATTTATATTAATGATTATCTCTTGTGAGATCATTATCTATTGTGGGGTGATCTGTCTTAATTCTTATTAATTTGTAACAATTTAAAATAACTGAATTAAATTTGTAAAAACTCCAGGAGAATAGAAAAAAATCAGGATAAATTCATAAGACTTAGAGACCATTCAAGTAGAATTCAAAAGAATAGAAATAAATTTTGAAAATGCAATAAATCCAAAAAAT
Source organism: Belonocnema kinseyi (assembly GCF_010883055.1). Lineage (NCBI taxonomy): Eukaryota > Metazoa > Arthropoda > Insecta > Hymenoptera > Cynipidae > Belonocnema > Belonocnema kinseyi. The sequence goes on from NC_046660.1 coordinate 51,494,841, forward strand.
GAAACGTGTACTTAAAAAAAGAATTGTATTCAAAAAAAGGAATTCAACCAAAAACAATTCAAAAATTCAAATAAATCTTTGCATTCAGTAAGTCTGAAATGCGATTAGAAAAATTCAAGAGAATTAAAGAACTCTGATTAAATGCCTAAGAATAAAAGGTGAGTTTAAAAGACTTCAGAATGAAATAAATAAAAAATTTTAAACTATTAAATTGTGTAGAATTGAGTGAATTTAGAAGAATTCAAGTAAATTAAAAAAATGCAAGAGAATTCTACAAAATTTGAAAGAATTTAGGTTAAATTAATAAAAGCTTAGGCTGAATTATATTTGAATTCAAATGAATTGCTCAAAATATTTCAAAGTATCTTCAAATTTCTGAAAACCTACGAAATACCCCACTACCTACTTGTGACTAAATTCTGCACCATTGAAATCCTCCGAAATTTGATAAAATCTTTAAGAATCTTTTAAAATATCTTAAAACCTTTATAGGTTCTGTAAAATCTTTCCATATAAATATTCCTATTCCAAAATTTTAGGAAATACCGATGCTTATTCAATGATTCAATGATTATTCAAATCCTTGGTAATTCCTTAGAATTGTTTAAAGCTTTAGAAAATTCCTTGGACGTTTTAAAAATAAATTTGAAAACCCTTTAAAATTTGTACAGCTCTTGAGAACTCCTTGCAATTTGTTCAAATACTCTCAAATCTTCAAAATCCTTTGAAATACGAGTACCTTGAAACTATTGAATGTCGGTGGTTAACCCATGTGTTAAATTATTGAAAGATAAAACACTGAACTGATGTTTTCATTTAAAAAATGGACTATAGTGACTTTATTGAGAAAATTTTTTTTATATTTACTTAAAAGGCTTCTTAGTGAAATTGCTGCACTTCTGTTAAAAATCCTTGACTTTTCCCTGGCTTTCCCTGAGCAACAAAATTTCCTAAATTATCTCTGACTTTTACTATTTTCTGAGATACAGCCCACTTGTTATATACATTTTAAAACCTACATAATGATTATTTTAATTAGTTAGTAAAAATGTAACAATCAATAAAAGGATTTAAAAATTTATTTTTCACAATGGAGGCAATTTTTCAAGTCGTGGCGTGAGACTATATTTCATTTTTTTCACATATCCGTACTATACTAACCGAGTAGGGTAGAGAATATAAAATTATAAACAGACAAAACACCACAGGATGGAAAAGCCCATAAATCGAGGGTTTTATGGCAGCTGTAAAAAACTAACCTCCAGACATTTAGTAGATGGAAAGAAAAACGTTACTGGGTTGTACCAACTCTCAGTGGAAAATGTTCGATATGAAATTCGTAGAATTTCGTCTTACTCGAGTCAGAAAAAATGTGTTTTGATTTGCAAAGAATTCCATCCGAAACCTTTTCGCTGAATGCTATTATTTCTGATATCTTAATGTTATCATTTCTGCCAAGAATTTCAAATTATTCTCAACATCTTTATGGGGAAGTAGGTCATTAGTTAAAAGATATGACAATAAGACCTTCCAGAATGAAAAAACTCGGTCTGTATTTTAAAGGAAAATTGATGACTAACCAAATTTCAAACAGTATTCATCTCGAAAAAATTCAACACAAAGTTACATCAAGTTTTGGGAGATGATAAAAAAGCAGTATCGGACACTGAATGACTGAAATATAATAATAAATTTATTTGTTTAAGAATATAGAGCACATCATTTTCGAAATTGTCCCTTAATTTTCAAATATTCTTAACACAATCAAATTAAACTTTGAAGTGGTAAGAATTTTTTTAATAGTAATTCAGCTTCACGGATTCCGAATCTGGGTTTAAAATATTTTTTTATTATTTGTTAAACTTGTCAAATTTGAATTGTTTCCTATTAAATAAAATGAATAGACACCAAATTAAATTTAAGATGAAACAATTTGAATTCCAAAGACTTCCAATTTTTAACCTAAAGACGAACTTTTGATAAAAGAGTTGAGTTTTTAAGTTTAAATGCAGAGATTTTTTAAAAAACAATTGACTTTTAACCGAAAAAGATCAATTTTCATTGAAATAGTTAAATTAAAAAAAGGAACCAAATAGTTGCATTTACAACAAAATAATTGAGAAATTTCAAGCAAATGAGATGAATTTTTCACTAATTAGTTGAATTTTTAACCCGCAAATGTAATTTTTCAACCAAATGGTCAAATTTTCCAACAAAAAATACTAACCTTGAACCAAATAGTTGAAGTTGCAAGCCTAAAGATTTTTTAAAAAATTTTAAATATGAGATTTTCAAAGCTACTGTCTAAAGAAATGAAAAGAAAAAAGAAAATCAAAAATTTCTATTCTAAAATGGACCGTATAAGGGCATCGATACGATTGGTGAGGCCCGTTTTGTCGAATTGGACAATTTTTTGTTAATAGAACATTAATTTTTAACTTCGTCTTCACACCTCGTGAATACGGTGTGTCGATATTAGTATTTAAAAAATTAGTAAAATATATTTTTTTAAATAGAAAATTAATATTTGCAGGAAAAAATTTGATTTTTCTCTTATTTCTTTTTAAAGAAAGAATTGGAAAAACCGAAAGTGAGACTGTGTTTTTTTTAACCTTCCCCTACATTTCAATGCAAAATAAAGTTTGAAAAAATAAATAATAAAAAAAATTAGTGTGAAACCGTCTATGTCAGACTTCTCAAACTTCAGGCCTATGCGTACTTTCTATCCACAATGACGAATATTCACAAAGCAGTTAAATTTTGTGAAGAAAAGATTAATTTTTAACAAAATAATTGAATTTTCAAACATGTGGACGAGTTTTCAAATTAAACAGAATAAACCTGAACCAAAAAAATATTTACATTTTTAACAAAATAATTCAATTTTCAAGCCAAAAAATCGAATTTTTCAAAAGACAGTTGAATTGTCAGCCTGAGAAGTTAATTGAATTTTCTTAAAATAGATCTTTGTCAACCAAAAAAAATTAATTCTTAAGCAAATAGTTAAAAAAAATTAAGGAGAAATTAGGGGAAGAGGTGAGTAGGGAATGTGAGGGGAGAAAAATGGGTAATCAGAAAATTGGGGTGGGAGGGATACTGGAGATGAGAAAAGGGACAGGAGAGTACGTAGGGGAAGGGAGAAGTTAAAAAAAGTAGAGGAGGGGAATTAGGGTCTTGGAGGGGAAGTGATATGGGGAAGGGAAGTAGGGAGATTACAAAGAAAAATTTTTGTAGACAAATAAATTTTTAGCCTAAATTATTCATTCGATTTGCACGTTTTTTTTAATAGAAGATTTTGAAAGTTAGTGTCATTTATATTATATTAAAAATCTATTTATATAGTAAAAATTGTCTAATGCTCATAATTTAAAGTTGATGCTAGAACAAAATGTTGATTGGAGACATATAGATTTACCTATTACATTGATATATTTTATTGAAGAGTAAGGAAACAATATTAATGCATAATATTTGAAAAAACAGTTTTTTACAGTAAATCTTTTTTACTAACATAATTCAAAATTGATTGGAGAACAGAAAACATTCCTTGATTCAAAACGAATCGATTGACCTATAATATAAATAAACTTTTTTTTGAAAAGTAAGGAAGTTATGCTCATTTATAATATTTGAGACATCTGTTTTACACAAGAAAACTTTTTCAATAAACATAATTCCAAGTTGATTGATGAATATAAAAGTCTTTTTGATCATAAATTTTCGAATAAAATAATTCTGACAATTCTTGTAAAAAAATCGTAAAGTTGGGAAATGGATAAGGGGCGACAGGTCCTCCCCCTTCACTTTTCCAGCTCAAAAAATTTGCCATTTCAAGTATAAAATTTAATTTTTCTGACTTTTCATTGTATTTTAAAAAGTATTTTTATTATTTTGTAATTTCGTTTTTTTTTTAAATTCCTATTGTTAAATTGGTCAAGAAGAAAACTTTAGTTTGGATATTATTTTAAAATCCCTAATGCTTCCTCTATAAAGAAGCAGATACATTTGCTAACGGGAAAAAAGTGCTCGTAAAATGAGCACCATATAATTATAAATAAAAACCAAAGTGGAAACACTTGAGATCGAATTTACAGTTAGTTTTTAAAATTTTTAGTAGTACATTTTTATGAGGATTTTCAGATGTACCAAACATGGTGAGCTATCTATGCTGAAATAATCTAAAAATAATTTCCAGTAGGTAAGAATAATTTATAGCAAAGTATTATTACGTTATAAATTAATTAATTACCAAAAGTTATTTTCCAAGGATTGTCAATATTCACCTCATTTACATCTAGAGGTTTAGTTAAAATATGGAAAAAATTAATGTTTTATTACAATTAATTGAAAATAAAAACGTAGCATAGCAAGAAGTCATCTGAAAGATATTCTTAGGAGATTCTGCAAACAAAACTTAAGCGTTTTCATTGAAAAATATTCAAACTCTGAATTTGTTTATGAGTGCTGTTGAACTACTGAACAATAATTGTTTTCGATTTGAAAAGTATCACACCGAAATGTTATCGCAAGGACATTCTTAGTTGATTGCATAAAAAATTAAGCCTATTCTTTGAACAATATTCAAACTTTGAATTTGTTACTGAAAATCATTTAAATAATTAATCATTCTTATCAATTTTTCAATTATCATGACAAAGAATCATCGTAAAATCATTAATAGTTGATTTCGTAAAAAATTGACCCAATTCTTTGAAAAACATTCTAACTATTTTATCAATCAAAATTCTTTAAATAATTCTTAAGTAGTAGAGGAGAGTACTCGAATATGAGATATTCTCGTAATATGAGAAAGTGGGGTATCAGCTAAACTAAGAGACCCACTCTGTTGGTTCTATCTCTTACTTGTAGCCCTTGAAGAAAGAGTAATTTCGTGGTAAAGTCCATTTTTCATTGGGCTTCTAAAGATTATAGGCGAACTTTTTGTGAAATCGATGATGGTCGAGTTCTTGGAAGGGAATTCTTTAAACCCTATTTATTACTAATTAAATATGTATTTAGCAGTAAAGTTTGTCTGGAGTGATGGAGATTGAATAACTAAGTAGGAAAATATCGACAGTGTTGAAGTTTTTCATTGCACAGGTCAGGCATAGTAAGTGCATAGTTGCACGGTGTGGTTCTCATAATATCTGAATAGCAGTAAATTTATACTTCGGAAACATAGAATGAAGTTTTTCATTAAAAATAATACTTTATTTTGCATTTTATTAGCTATTTCCTGGGGTGTCTCATATTATGAGAATAGTTTGACGAGTTTGGAAAAAGAACTTTTTTACCTTTTTTGTATTTTTAGCATAAAAAAAATTGGTAATAAAATTTTTTATTTGAGCTTCTTATGAGAAATTAAATTTCCTTTAAAATGACCTATATTACTTTTAAATTCAGTACATAGAATTCCGACAATCACGCCAAACAGAGTTGGTATCTCATATTTGGGTACTCTCCTCTACCTATTTCCAATTAATCTTAACAAAACATTAATTTTTTAAAAATTTTATACCAAAACTCTGGGTTTTAATGTCCTCAATAGCGCCAATCCCGCAAAATTTATTTTCTGCATTAATTCATTTAAAACGTAATTAATAACCTTCAAAGTTAACTTTTTTAAATATTAATCTCTCCCACTGAACGTTTTTCATAGGTAGTTTTAGCACAGATAGCAGACCATTTTTGATCAATTTTAAAATCATAAGAGCAACATTTCCTTCAGTGGAGCGGCCAATACTAAAAAGCATATAGTATTTGTGTTCGTATACAAATTTCTTTCGAATTTTTTATTATTTATATTTTTATTGATTCTTTCTTATTTACTTCCATTATTTTTATTTTTATATTAAAATACGGAAAAAATCGATAGTTCAAACAGAAAAATAAAATTAATAAAACGCTTCCCCTTGTTCCTCTCCCCACAATTCATAAATACTTTCTGTCTACTTTCGCCTCTCCTCACTTACCCATTCCTCATTGTGCACCATTAACTTCTACTTTCCCATCACTCATTTCTCTTAATTTTCTCTAATACTGCTCTTCTCATTTCTAACACATTCGGTCCCTCATTCTTCTTCCTTCGAAATCTTTCCTCTCACTTCTCCAATCCTCATTTCCCATATTTTCTCCTACTTTCCCTTCCCCCTGCCCTTATTTCCCCGCAAGTCTACTTCTTTCAGGCCCTTCATTTTCTTTTGCTTATCCTACTTCCCCTCTCCAAATTTTCCTTACTTTTCTATCTTAATTGCCCCTTACTTCCCCTACCCAAGTAATTTTCCACATGTTCACTCCCCTCATTTTCCCCACGTCCCCTCCCTATATTTCAACCTTCATTTCCCCTCCCTTCTACAAAACCTTTTTTAAAAACTTCCGCCTTTCCTTATTTACTGTAGTTCCCCTATTCTTCTCTACTTCCCCTCCTAATACTTTAACCTTCGATTCCCCTCCCTTTCTCAAATTCTTTCTCAAACAAGTATTCTCTCCTCTCTGACCCTCCCCTAATTTTTCACTACTTCCTATTATCCTTAACCCCTCAGTTCTCTTCACTTTCCTACCACAACTTCTTTGATTGGCACCCGCTTCTCCTACTTCCCCATCCCTCACTTCTCCTACTCTTTCTTCCCTCATTTCCCCTGCTAAACTAATCTCATTCCCCTCACTTTATTTCCCATCCTTTCTCATACTTTCTCCTCCCTCAATTGCCCTCACTATCCCTTCTCTAGTTTTTACTCATTCTCCTCACCTTATTTCCCCTAATTCTCTTCCCTTCGTTTTCCCTACTTCTAATAATTACAATCTCCTCATTTCCCCTACTTCTGCTCCCCTGTTTTGCCCACACATGCTCCACTTTCCCAATTAGCATTTCCCCTCACTACACCTACGCCCCTCCTATCATTTCCCCTCACTTTCAATAATAATCTTTCCCTCACTTACACTGCTTCTTCTCCCTTTACTTGCACACACATTTCCTACTGCCTCTCCCAGAATTTCCCCTGACTTCACCTACTTCCCTTCTTATTATTTCCCCTCACTTCACCTACTTTTTCTTCTACAATTTTTCCTCAATTCTATTACGAACCTTCCCATAATTTCCCCTCAGTTGCCCTTCAAAATCATACAAAATCGAATCTTTAATTATAAATTTTTGTTAGGAAAAAATACGGATAAATTGAAAAGTTTTAATCGAAGTTCGAAAAGATTTCAGTAGTGTAGAAAATACTTCTGCTAATAATTTTACATATTCTAGCTTTAAATAGTTCCTTATTAGCTGTTTAATTTAAATATTAGCACAATTAGTAATTTGAAACTTCTGTCAAAATAAATCCTATTTTCCGTGCACATTTTTTTTTAATTTGTGCTTTAAAAAATCCCTTTTTAAAAACTTTAGAAAAGCAGCCGCCATAATAATAGTAATAATAAGATTAATATTTCATAAGGTTGGCTATTCATCCGGAACTTTCGATATTAGTACATCCCCTTTTCAAACTTCACTAACTTTTCGGAACAACTAGACACAGCCAAAAATAAAAACCCCCATTGTTATTCTAAACTGAATCTACCACTCCGTAAGATAATCCCAAAAATCTTCCACTATCTTTCTCCAATTTCATCACGGAACCCTAATTTATAGGAGGAAGAAGCGAAATTATTTTTTTTTTTTATAAATGTGGTGCACTATTGTCCTTGCTTTTCGTGCCAAGGATTTGTAATCTCTATAATATTAATTTTTTAAACTATCTGGTTTTTGAGACGTGAAAATTTGATTCTTGATGAAGAAGACATTTGACGTAGATTATTATAGAACGGTAAGCGTCGGTGAATATGACATTTATCTCTCTCTCTCTCTTTGTGTGTGTGTGTGTGTGTGTCGAAAAATTCGTTTGCGAATGTAGGCATGTCAGGGTAAAAGGCGTGGGTGGCGAGGGAATGAAAGCGGCTCAAACGGACCAATCAGGAGGTAGCAAACTGTTGGTTTCGCTGATCTGAATCGAGGGGATGAAGCTCACAGTTCGTCAGATACGTCACAGGTCGTGACGTAGCAACTAGTGCAGTAATATTACCCTCTAAACCTAATTTTCACGACGCAAGCGTATACAGCTGAGTGCAATCTGAGCTAGTACGTATATCTTTAGATTCCTATCCATCAACGCTATTTTATATCATACCCAACTTTTATGAAATTTGCTAGAAAATAACTAATAGCCAATTTCCCAGGGCTTTTTAAGATTAATTTAAGAAAGAATAATGACAAAAATAAAGATATAAAAAAATTATATATAATATTAATATTTGGTGTTAAAAAAAATTGTTCAGTAACAATAGATTTTAAAATTGTTCATATTTTTAATGTTAGGAAATAAAATCGATAGAAATAAAAATAGAAAAGAAGTGAATCAACGTCCCGAAAGTCGAGGTGACTAGTCCAATATTTTTCATAAGCTTGGCTAGTTGTCCAGAATTTTAGGACTAGTCCATCCCCATATCACATAAATAAATGGTTGAAACAAAAATATTATATAGCTGAATTAAAAATGTTGAATTACTATAAGTGTCTATTTAAAATGAAAATTAGTGCAATTAAGAGTAGAACTTATTTTTTAAATTTTGAAAGTTTTTAGAACTTGGATTTAAACTTTTTCCAAATGAAAACATTTTTCCGTATTTCTTATGGCTCTTAAGAATATTCCTGAATTTAGGTTACAGTAAGCTGACTAAAAAACAAAAATTACTTTTCTCAAATATGTTTTAGTGTTATTAACTTGTTTTTTCAGTATTTTCCTGTTTGAGGTATAAATACAATTTCAATTTTCTCAGCTTGTCTGGTATAAACGATTGCTTGACATTGAATTTAGTAAAGATTTTCTGGATTTTGCAAACAAGATGATTCAAGTTTCTTATATATAATACTGGAAAGCGAATTTCCTCCTTGATTACGGTTATAGAGAAAACATCAATTCTCAGCGTGTATTTTTCAAATGTAGCGCCCATTTTATATTGTGTAGTTACGTACAGATACTCTGGTAACGTATATCAATGTTACAATGTATTTCCAGCACTGGCGCTGTCACACTTACGTCTAGAGAGATTTCATCCACATGCGGCTAGAGAGTCTGAAATGTATCGCAGCCAATCAGGGTCTCGAATTCTCTCATGGATGTATGAGACATCATTTTATTGTGAATAACCATTTAAGTTGAACAGGGAGCGAACTCAGCTGATTGCGATATTTACAAGGTTACGTTTTACAACAATCAATAATGTTAAATATTTTATTTCTGTATTCTGGCTATTTTAAGGCGACTTTAGTTTTTTGAAGATATTTTTTTTCGAGATTCTTCATTCTTGGCTTCGTTATAAAAAGAAAATGTTTGCCGTTATGATTCCAAAAGTTCAAGGTCATAACAAGAACTGAAGAAAAGCGAAAATCAATTAGTGATTGCATATATTAAAAAAAAAAATTTTTAATCAGAAGATTGTGCTTTTAAAAAATGGAAAAATGTCAGAATTATTTGACTATATATTATTTTAATTGATTCTTTCATGAAAAATTGATAAGACACCAAGCACGAAATATGTATTATCATTCGAGAAGAAAGAAATTAGGTTCTGAAATATCATGATTCAGGGTGACCAGGAAACTGGGAAATGACCGGGAATTATTTTAGACCGGGAAATGATAGTGCATTTTTTCTTTCACCGGGAATTTCACAAGTTTTTAGAAGAAAAATCTATCTAATCACTTGAAATATCAAGAATTTCATATCAAAATATATATATAATACAATTTGAAATAAGTTTGATATGAACCTTTTTTTAAATGCTAAGCGTAATTGTTAACTTTTTCAATCATGAAATCATTAAGTTTACAATGTGTAATTCTAAAATCTTTTACCATAACAATTTTCCATTTTCATATTTTCATTTTTTAGGGTACACTTTCCATTTAATGAAATTTAAAGTGCAGTTTTGAAGGCTTACTTAATAAAAGATTAAAAGCTTTTGCGATTGAAATTTTTTGACAAAAAAAAAACGTTTTAAGTTGATCACCTGGAAATGTAAATTCATTAAAGATTTTTAAAATTGAACTGTAGTTTGTGTATTTGAAATTGAACAATGATTGAATGATTTTATGGGGCGATTCTAAATCAGTTAAAATTAAACAATTTACAAATTTTGACGTTAAAAATTTAACTACTTCAATTCAAAATCCTTAGTAGTTAATTAAACGTAATTTTCCGACTGTAACTTTATAAACATTCTGTTGTTTCAGTAGAAAATATACCATTTTTAATCTTTTCAATTAAAACATTTTTAATTAAGAAAAAGAGCAATTTTTTAATAGACAACAATGTTTGAGTGTTTATTTAAAATGTAATATTAAAAACTAAACAATTGGAAACTAAATTGTTTGAAACATAAAGCCTTGAATCGTTAAACTTTCAGAGAGCTAAACTCAAACTTAGAACGTCATAATCTTAATTTTATTGTTCTTTTTAAAAAATTTTTATTTATAAGTGAAAATGTTGAATTTTGATGTTTGAATAACAGATAAAAATGTATTCATTTAGACAAAATTCAAGTAAGTTGAGAAAATACTTCTAATTTTTTAATTCAAATTGTGAACCTTTTAAGGATTAAGAAAGGTTTTAATATACTAAAAAAAATGTATTAGGGTTCCTGGTAAAATTCAAAATGATTTTTTTATTTCGAAAAATTAATTTCAGCAGAATATTTAGCAATATTTCAAAACAATAGCAAATTTTGATAAATAAATAACAATTGAATAGCTATGAATTTGAAAAAAATAGGACTAAGTTTAAGAGATATTTAGAGGTTTTCAACAAGTTGAAAAATAAGTTGAAACTTTAAAGGAAGTCAAAGATTCCAAAAAAATTTAGAAGCTTTTCAAGCATTTTGAAAGGTTTAAAAATATAGAAAAATCTATTTAGATTCCTTACGAAATTGACAATAATTTTTTATTTTGAAAAATTAAATTCAAGAGAATATATAAAATGATTTTTAAAAGTTTCGAAAACTGTAAAAATAATAATGTAAAGATTTCGATCATGAATTGTTTTGGAGGTACCTGGAAATATTTAAAGTGATTTCTTAGTAAGAAAATATAATTTTATAAAATGTTATAAAACATTTAAAATAAAAAAAATACATGTATAAATAAAAATTGAACAATTATTCATTTACAACTACTCAAAATTAAAATAATGTAACTTCTAATTTAAAAAGCGTTCAATAAAAAATTGTAACCTTTCAGTTATTAATATTTTTAACTTAAAATTGCTTGAAATGATATTATTTTTGAAAATTCATAAACTTGTTGATTTATTCTTTAATTTAGGACATTGCAAATGATAGCGCTCATTAAAAATAATACAAGTTTGGATTCGTTAAAAGGATTTTCACATATAAATAATTTTTGAAGAACAAGAAAAAATCTGCATCAGCCCGGATTTGAACCGGGCGAAGAATAACTTTAAAGTTATTATTAACCTCCCCCTTGAGAGTGGAGGGTAGAGAGTAATTATTGTGTGCTTCCAAAGCCCCAAAGCCCTTCTCTGGATCCGCACCTGAAGCTACTAGAGAGATTGAAATAAGAATCCTTTTTCAGAAATATACGCATCATTTTGCCAGATCTTACGTATTCAAATTTTCCAAGGGATCTGTATTATCATCAGAGAATAATAGACATTCTTAAAGTCTTTTCAGATTAGATGGAACTATGTATTGAATCTAACTAAAGAACATCCAATTGCCGGTCGGATGCTTTTCCCTTAAGCTTCTTGAGAGATGGCCAGAAGAATCGAAGAGCAAAGGAGAAGATCTTTTTTCAGAAAAAAATTAATTTAATAGATTCAGATAAAATTTTACTGAATGAACCTTTACACGATTTTATTTCACAGTTTTAATTCAAACTCTCGAAAAGAAACAATTTTTGGATTCTGGTCGATGGCGATAATATCCCCTTCAAAGTACTTCCCTTTGGAAGCTAAAAATTCATCAAGCAATCCTCCCACTTTTGCAAGCACTTCTTTAAATCACCTTACGGAAAAGCTAATATCTGGTTTGTCGCATTTTGTTTCATTTCCTCTAAATCTTGAAATAGTTTTCCTTTCAAAGGGTACTTCAATTTGGAAAATTCCAGAAATCAGAGGGAGCCAGGTCAGGAATGTATGGGGGCTGTTGAAATATTGCAAGGCCATGTTTCCCCAGAAATTGCTGAATAAGCTGCGATGAATGAGCAGATGCGCTGACGTCATGGAGGACCAGTCGCATCTCTCCCTCGTTTACAACCGTTGATTTGTTTATGGCCCCGCTTCCGGTCCCCCGAAAGTAACGTAACCTTTAGGTTAAATCAGATTTTATGTTTGTGCTAATTTTTTTTTGTGTTTATAGCGAGCTAATTTGCCAAAATACCTTAAAGTTAATTTTTTTATTTATTTATTGAACATTCATGACAAAATGACGATTTTTGTACGATGTATCAAAGCAATTTTTCAAAAACAAAAAAAAAAGAAACTTTAAAAAAAATAGTGTAATTTCCAACTAAAGAGATCAATTTTTAACTAAAATTTTCCATTAACAACCATAAAATGCATTTTTAGGAAATAATTTCAACTTTCAAACCCAGTTGTTAAACTTTTATACAAAAAATTAATTTTTTACCAGAAAAACAAAACAAATTTTTAACAAAATTAAAGAACTCACAACCAAAAAGTTTACATGAGAATTTTACTCAAATACGTTTAAAATAATATTTGATTTTAATTTAGCCTTAGGAACATGACAAATAAAAACACAAATACAAATGAAATCTCCAATAGTCGACAGTACATTTTTTTCCTGCCCTTATACACGTTATTACAAAAAGTTATACACAGTCGCTTTCATCAAAGACCATATTTGATATACGGAAGTTTAACTGGGTTTTTATTAAACAAAAATTTAAAATAGTTCAGAATTAAAGTTAAATGTATTTTTATAAAAATTTAGCATTTTTTATTATTCAACATTTTTCAATTTAAAATTAAAAAATACTTATTGGTTGAAGTGTCAACTGTTCCATTTTTTATTAAAAAATCATTTTTTTCGAATTGATAATTCCACTCCTTCATTCAAAGTTCAAATATTTGATTAAAAAGTCATTTTTTGATTTTAAAGAAGCATAATTTCAGTTGAAAATTGATCTCTAGGGTTTTTAAAAATGAAAATTCAAGTGTTACATTTTTTATTAAAAGTTGACATTGTTTAGTTTCTAAATTTCAAAATTCAAGTATTTAGTTTGAAAATTGTTGCAATCTGTTAAAAATTTGTCTTTTTTGGTATAAACTTAATCTTCTTGGTTGTATATCCATCTTTTTAGATGAATATTAAATTATTTTATTCAAAATATAACTGATTTTTTGAAAATTTAACAATTTAGTTAAAAAGTTATTCTTTTTGAAAATAATTCTTGTAAGTTTAAGAATTTGATTGACATTTTCTCTCTTTCTTGGTAGATTTTTTAAAAAATTGATTTGATGTGTCGAAAATTCGTCTTTTCGGTTTGAAAATTCATTTTTTTTTTTTGTTGATAAATGTCATATTTTTTGGTTAAAAATTCAATTGGCCGATAAAAAAATAATTTTTTTCAGTTCAGAATTAACTTTTTCGTTGAAAATTCACATTTTTGGCTTTTAGTTACAAATAAATTCCTTGCTTGAAAATTTAAATATGTTGCTTGGAAATTCGTTTATTTTTTTTTTATTGAAAATTAATCCTTTTAATTGCAAATTTAATTACTCACTTGTTTGTGGAGATTTTACCAATACAATATGAGCTATTATACTTTTTTTGAAAATCCATATCTTCTCATTGATAAATCAACTTCTTGGTTGAAAATTACATTGACAGTTTGTTTAGATGTAAATACTGTAGTTGAAAATAGGCATGAATTTAAAAATAATAATGAAGGGAGATCTACATAAAATCGAATATTAGATTAAGCTCATTGAGGGTCAATATAAATATAAAAAATTGGATCCATATTTTATTTACACCAAACTCTCGCTTTCAGTCAAGTCTCGGGGGTTGCCTTCAAAAGGCCTTGGACTAATTTCGGGGGGACCGAAACGTATATATATATACATAATGTCGCAACCGCTCTCGCCCTACTCTCCTGAGAAACTGCGTGAGGCAGCTGTTCTAGAAAGGCTGAGAACGGGGTGACTGAAATCGAGAGATTGGTGTATTAATTGAATTGATTGAAAACTATTGTGATGAATTGTCCTGTTAATTTTTTTCTTCGACCTCTGTATTTCCATCAACTTGAATTTCTGAATTCTCCTCAGCCAGTACCTGCTTTCTGAATTGCGTCTGCTTCCGTGTTTCATCTACTTAAATGACATTCGATGGGCTCGTTCGGAAAATGTTCTCCCTTATCGAGTAAAATTTAACTAGAAATAAAAATTTCTTGTGTCGGAATGCAACTCTATTAGCAACCCAGTGGGCACAAAATTTGGCGACGTCGTTACGACATCGTTACGACATCTTTACGACAACTTTACGATGTCCTATGTCCATGTCGTTAAGGTGTCTTTACGATATCATAAAAACGTCGTATGATCTGACGATATCTTTACGATATCGTAAAGACACCGAAACGACACGGACAAAGGATGTCGTAAAAATGTCGTAAAGATGTCGTAACAATGTCTCAAAGACGTCGCCAAATTTTGTGCCCACTGGGAATATGTGTGAGCATATCGATCAGAGGATAAATCCGGAAAATTATTAGGAGATTTTGTGGTAAAAGTGTAGAAATGAATCAAAGGTTGAAGGGTCAGCAGAATGAGAAGGATTTTGCGAGGGATGTGCTGAAAGAAAAGAGGGGGAGATCAAAGAGGGAAGCCTAGTCCATTCAAGAGCTTGTGGAATGTGAGCTTCGTTCAAGAGGGTTGTATAGTTTCGAGCAAGTTCTTTGATAACTCATCTCATATAGGTTGGTTATGGATACGAATATGGATATGGATATGGATATGGGTATATATATATATATATATATATATATATAAACCATATATTCTTGGAAATGATCCAGCCTCCAGATAAAGCGGGAATATACGATACGATGTATTCAGTATGGTAGTCTGTTTTCGCCCGGAGGATATCCGCCGGATACGATTCCCATCTTGAATTCCCGGTGAATGTTTGCTTTTGATATTGAGGCACTCAACGTTAACAAAGTTTCCGAAAATGTGCGAAAATGGGTTAGGAGAATATTTCCTCTTCAAAAGGCGAACTTTGAAATATCTATGATGACGAAAAGGGCACTTCACCTTTTAAATATACTTTCCATCCTTTCAAGTATCAGACAAACGGTGTAAAGTGAAATACAAACTTTGAGAAAAGGGAGCTTCTTTTCTATTTCAAGATATTTAGAAGAAAAGATTTCAAAGTAATTGGTCAAGAAAGTTTCTTTGAATTTCCACATTAAAATTGTAGACTTTGTTTTTAATCAAATTAATGTAGGTACCATATTTCTAAGGTTTCAATTAGAAATTTATTGAATTTTAAAGAAAATAGCTGCATTTTCAACCAAAAAAAATATTAATTTTCTACCAAAGGAGACGCATTTTCAACGAAGTAGTTAATTTTCGAAGAAATCGTTAAATGTTTAACAACAACAAAATTTTCATTCACGAAAGAAATTCGACCAAATTACTCAATTTTCGAAAGAAAAAGGCGGATTTTCTAAAAACCGCTAAATTTGCAACAACAATAAGATTGTAGCAAAACAGATGCATTTTTTACCAAATTGTTAGAATTTCAAGATAAAAAGATACATTTTCTACGAAAAAGTTGAATTTATAAACTAAAAATATGAATTTGCAGCAAAAACGTTAATTCTCAACCAAATAGTTGCATTCATTCTCAAAAAACAAGTTGAATATTCGACTAAACAAGATTAATTTTAAACAACGTGTGGAACTTTCATGCCAAAGAGACGAAGTTTCTACAAACCAGTTGAATTTATAAGCCGAAAATGCAACAAGAAAATCGATTCTCAGAAAAATAGTTAAATTTTCAACGATGTACTTGAATTCCTAACCAAAACAAATAATTTTTAACTTAAAAGTCGGCTTTTTGGCCCAAAAAGACGACATTTCTCAAAAACAGTTATACTTTTAACCCTAAAAAATAAAAATTAGAATTTTCAACAGAAAAGTTCATTTTTAACAAAACAGTTAAATTATCGAACAAATAGTAAATTTGTCTACCAAACTATTTAAATTTTAAGCTCAAAAGATGAATACGCTAAAAATGGTTGATTTTTTAAACGCAAATAATAAATAAAACAGATGAATTTTTAACAAGAGCAAAAATAAGTTTTCTTACCAAATAGTTCAATTCTCAACCAAATAGTTGAATTTTCAACGAAACAGATAAATTTTGAACCTAAGGAGATAAATTATGGATCAAAAATAAAGTTAAAAGTAGAATTTTAATTAACGAGAATTAATTTTCAACCAAACAGATGGCTTTTTGATCCTAAGCTAAAGCTTCACATTAAAGTTAAATGTAATGATTTATATTGCAATAAAAAAATGTTTCAATTTTAAAGTGAAAAATAAGCAAATTCAACCACAAAAAGTGAATTTTCAACAAAATAACGAAAAACTTTATCAAGATGGAGTAGCTTTTAAGCAAACAGTTCAATTTTAAGCCAAAGAAGACGCAACTTTTACCAAGAGATGAATTTTCAGAAGACGGATTTTAACAAGACTTAAATCTGCAACCAAGACTTTTGGATCAAGAAAAGGAATTAAACCAAATTTTTGAATATTGAAGCAAAAAAAAACTTTCTTTTTACTTAAAAATATTAGTATTCAACAAAAAAGTTGATTTTCAACGAAATAGTTGAATTTTCAAGAAAAATTTTCATTATCGACCCAGCATTTTTATTTTCAAGAAAAGATTTGAACTTTGAAGCAAAAAGCACGAATTCAAGAGGGTACATTCTTAATAAAATAGTTCCATTCTTGACGAAATCGATGAATTTTCACTAAAGATTACTTTTCTACCAAAAGACGAACTTTCAATAAAATCCTAGTTGAATTTAAAAAATGAATTTTTCAGTAGAAAGACTAACTTTTAACCGAATATTTGAATTTCTGAGCCGAAAAGACAAATTTAGTTTTAAATAGTTGAATTTGTAACACGAAAATATGCATTTTCAATCAGAGTTAATTTTCTACCAAAAATTTCAATTATCAAATAAATAAATGAATTTTTAAACAAATAGTTATATATTTTCCACTACAGGAATTTAATTTTTAACTAAATATGTAGATGAGATTTCTACCAAGAATATTAATTTCCTATCAAACAGTCAAATTTTCAACTAGAAACTATAGATTTTCCGTTTAAAAAGGGTTAGTTAAATTTTCAGTAAAGAAAATAAATTTTCGAAAAAAAATGTTCAAAAAAATAGTTAAATTATCAACAAATCAAACAAATTTGTAACAAATTAGTTGAACTTTAAACGAAGCAGTTTAATTGACAACCAAAAAAGATGAACTCTCAACGAAAAAGGTAATAGTTAGATTTTCAACTAAAAACTATGATGTTTCAAGCCAAATAGAATAGTTTTCAAACAAATTTGAAAAAATTTCAAACTTAAAAATGTAGATTTTCGTTCTGAGATTGAATAATTAAATTTTCTGTATACAAAATTAAACAAATTAATTTTTATGAAAATAGTGCAATCTTCAACCAATAAAAGAAAGTTGTATCAAAGCAGTTCAACTTTCAATCAGCTAGTTTTATTTAAAAAAAAAAAGATAAACACCTCACGAAAAATGTAATAGTGTCATTTTCAACTAAAATATACCAAGTTTACATGAAAAAATTGAATAGTTTTCAACCTAATTAGGATGAATTTTCAAGTAAAAACTATAGCTCTTCCGTCTGAAGTGGAAAAATTAAATTTTCAGTAAATTTTTTTTCAGTAAAAATTAAATTTTTTGAGTGAATTTTCAACAGACGGTAAATTTTTCAACTGCAAGTGCTGATTTATGAAAAAATATACTTTTCAACAAAAAAAAAAAAACTTTTAACAAAAAATAGATGGAATTTTATATTTGTTTTATTAATTCAGTTCCCATTTGAGCAAAAAATGGTAACTTCCTTGAAAACGGGGAAAAAGAGAAATCCTCTTTAAAGGGAGAAAATAGAGGAATAGCGGAATAGCCGAAAGCGTATAAAGTCTGATATTTCAATAACAAAGATAAAATGGTTTGAAATCGCCGATGGGAGTAAATCCATCAAAGTGACGTATGCGTGAAACCGATGACAATGCATGTACATTTTTTATCGGTAACAATGGCACTTCAATATAGAAAAAATCTGTATATTTTTTTCTTATTCCGTACAAAAATAATAGCCTTTTCGAATTTTATGCGCGAATATTCAGGGAACCTTTCAGAATTTTATGAGGAAATATTCAGGGAACGGTAACTACTCATTCATAGTTTTCCATCAAAAAGCTCCTTTTTAGATTAAGTTAGAAACATAAAGAATTTAAAGAAAATTTATGAGACAAAATTTATTAGTCAAAAACATCTTGTTAAAAAAAATATGTTATCATTTCTCTGTGCTCACATTAAGCTTATTAGTATTTATTATTGATATTATTTGTAAATCTATTCAAATTTGTCCGGGGGCTGGGTACCTTCCCGTATGCATTAAGACTGCCAAAGCTGAAATCCCTTTATTCTTATGTATTTTGAGCCCCTGAATCCGAATTCGCAACTTAATTTTTCGAAAACTGCGTAGAAAATTGTTTAAATTGCATTTGTTTAAACAAATTATGAAAAACTGATTTTTTCTATCCGGACAATTTTTTTTAGAAAATATGGCTTATTTTAGGAAGAAAAGGTCTTTAGTAACTTTTTTGTGAAATGCATATTTTAAAAGTTATGAATTTTTAAATGTCGAAAATTTAACGTATTTTACTAACTTTCACTGTTGACAATTTTTGATCTACCGAACATTGCATCTACCGAGCAAGTTGAACTTTTTGCGATCAACAATAGGGCTTTTTTACTGCGCGCACTTCGATCAACCTTACATATCGTTATTTTTTGTGGTTAAGTCTTCTATCTTATCTCAAGGTATTGTGAAACTTGCCGAAAATTATAAAAATTATGTAAAATATTTATTTACATGAGTACATTTTACAGTAGACTATGTATATTTATTTCTAGATTTTTTGTCTTTCTGGCATGCACAAAAAGAAATACATTTAGCTTTAAACTTTGCACAAGGACATGATTGCTCACTTATACAAGCTTTACAATTACAACACGTAACAAAATCGTCTGGAGG
>NC_046660.1:51514329-51527264 GCF_010883055.1 Belonocnema kinseyi
TCAATGTCTCATCCTGCACTTCACAACCAAACATAAGAGGATCTTTCGGAAAGCATACTATGTCAATCATTAAAAAAGCCTTATTGTTGATCGCAAAAAGTACAACTTGCAAAGATCTGCTATATTGGAAAACTAATTCAATTTGTAGAGTAAGTTTTAGAGAATACATGCGTTTTTGAAATTTTCAGAAATTTTCGGTAGATTAAAAATTATCAACAGTGAAAGTTAGTAAAAAACGTCAAATTTTCGACCTTTAAAAATTCATAACTTTTGAAATATGTATTTTACAAAAAAGTGACTAGAGACCTTTTCTTCTTAAAATAAACCATATTTTCTAAAAAAAATTGTCCGGATAGAAAAAAAACACTTTTTCATTATTTGTTTAAGCAAAAGCAATTTAAACAATGTTCTACGCATTTTTCGAAAAATTAAGTTGCGTATTCGGATTCAGGGGCTTGAAATACATAAGAATAAAGGATTTTCAGCTTGGCGGTCTTAGTACATACGGGAAGGTACCCAACCTCTGGACTAAATCGAACTACCCAAGAATTAAAAAACATAGAATTAAAAATATTGTTTATGCTGCAAAGTGAACTTTCATCGAGAAAAAGTATTTCGATCTCTCCACTAAATTCCTTAAATTGTTTTTCCAAATTCCCGCAGAGCTTCACAGAAATTCTTTACATATCTTGAGACTTATGAATTACCCTCCCTTGCATAATTATGTAAATAAATTTCATTCATTAATCCAATTATTAAAAGTGCTTGACGCCATTTTCGATTAATTCTTGAAACTAACTCGAAAATACTCAACAAAACTTGAAACCATTGTTATTGGTATACAGCGTTTATAATAATTGGATGAAGCTCTCGGTCCTTTTCCTGTTTAAAATAAAAATCTAAAAACGTCAGGTTTATGAAAAATGTAGGGTTATCTAAATAATTCATTCAACAATAATAATCAATGGAACAAAAATGCTAAGTACTTTGATATACAAAATATAATGTATAGATTTTCGAAGATTTAAAATAAGAAACTTTTTAGTAGAATTTTAGAATCTTTCAAGAGAAGGAAAAAAATTTCTTAAAATTCCTTAGAAAATCTAAGCATTTTCTATTCAAAAATATCGATTTAAAGAGAAAATTGATAATGAACTTAAAATATTTGAAATTATTTCCCAAAATTTCGAAAAAGAATCTGAACTATTTCAAAGCCAAATTTTCTAATTAGCAAGATGGTAAAGTTTTATTTTAAAAAGTTTTTGAAGTTTAAGGGACATTTAGAAGTTTTAAAAAGATTTAAATTAAATTTAAAACATGAAAACGTTCATGCAAAGTTAGAAAAGGCATACATTTTTTAATATTTTTAAGCTTCTTAAAGATTTTTACAGATTTCACGATGATAAAAAAGTTTCTTTGAATTCCTGAAATAATTTTTAAAAAAAATTTATTTACAAAAATTATGTTAAAGAGAAAATTGACCAAGATTTCAAAACATCTCAAATTATTTCCTAAAATTTGGAAAAAGAATGTGGACACTTTTAAAACCAAATTTTTTAATTAACGTGATTATAAAACTCAATAAAAAAACTCAAGCAACATTAAGAAACATTTAGAGGTTTCAGAAAGTTTTTAAACATTTTAAGAGAATATTCAAAGAGACTTTAAAACACTTCAAAAGATTTTACTTTTTTACACTTCAGAATTTTAAGAAAGTTTTTAAAAAATTCGAATAATTCGAAAAGATATTTATAAGGCTTCAATGTTTTGGAAATGATTAAAAAGTAATTTAAAATTTGAAAAGATTTATAAAAATGCAAAACAAAATGTAATATTTTGAAGATTTTGACAAAATTTGCAAAGTTTTTTAAAAAGTTTGAAAGACTTCAAGAAAACAAAAAACTTTTTTCAGATTCCTGAAAAAATTGTGTATGTCTTTTCATTTTGAAAAGTTGATTTTTTTAAGAAAATATAGAAAGGCTTAGAAACATTTCAGAGGTTTTCCACAAATGTCGAAAAAAATTTGGATATAAAATATTTTTGATATTTCTAAAGAATCTTACGAAAATAATATTTCTATAACCATAAAAACGAATAGGGGGAGAACTTAATACGGAACATTTATTCTTAATTTTTATTTTATATTCAAAATCATGTATCCCCTCAAATCAGAAAATTGATCTTCTTGCTAAAAAATTCGTCCATTTCGTTAAGAATTCATGTTTTCGTGTTAAAAAATGTAACTGTTTTGTAGACAGTTTTCCCTCTTTTTATGAAAATTTAATTTTCACTGGTTCAAAACGAAATTGGTAAAACCTAATTTTTTATTTGAAGACTCAGCTACTTTGTTAGAATTTTAATAATAAAACTTTATATCTCTAAGAAAATCCTAATTTTAAAATAAATTTGAGATGCTTTATAAATGAGATTAAACGTTTTGTTGTTAATTTGGAAACGTTTTCATGTTAAAAATGTAAAATTCATCTGCAGAAAAATGTAAAAGTTTTCATAAATGAAAAAAAAAGTTTTTACAATTTTTTAGTTTCAAACATTGTAAATACATTACAATTTTCAATAATTCTGAAAAAATTGTTTAATTTATTTAAAAGTTTTATTTTAGGTTTTCGATTAAGAAAAATGTTTATAGTTAATCGATAAAATTAAAAATTTATTTCTAGATTACTAAAAAAATAACATAGAATCCAAGCAGACATAGCTACAAAAAATTAGCTTTTTATAAATTCGTAAACTCGATTAAAATTAAAAGCTACATTTTCAATACTAATACTAACGTATAAAATCCATACTCTATACTTGATTAAAAACTAAATATACTCAAATATTAGCGATTAACTATTTTTAATTTTGATATATTTTTATAAAGTAGAGTTTCAGTTGAAATTTTTGATAGGAACTTTCAGAGGCGACAGAGATTCCTTTTAGTGATAATTAAGGAGATATCTAAAAAGAAACTTTTTTCTCTTTTTTAAATTGATAAATCTGAAAATAATGTGAAAAGTATCCTTGAAACTTATTCAGATATTGCAAAATAAAGATTTTATTTATCATGATAACTTTAATATTCGTTCCTTATTTTGCATTATATTTTATTCTCAGCTACCCTGAAAATATACATCATTTCAATAAATGCACATAATTTATAATATGCATTATATGATAAACGACTAGCATAACATTTTTCATAAACTTGGTTTGTCGTCCGGAATTGGTCAAAATGTTTATAAAATCAGTTTATGATTTCTAAAAAAAAAGCTTTGAAATCCGTTAAGGAATACGCCCTGTGGGCAATAATGAACTGTAAATTCCTATTTCAGGCGCTAAAAATGTTATTTATCATTCACCCAAAGAGCGAGCTCAAAAAAGTTGAAACGGTTTCTGAATTCTAAGCGTTCAGACTTTCCATTACATGAAAAAATTTCAAACTCCGTGCGTAGAACAGGAAAAATCAGAATTTGTTTATTAAAAAATTATATAAATTACCAAAAATAATAAATAGTACGATTTTGAGAATTATATTGTTAATTCGTTATATTTTTCACCATTCCCTAAAATTTTTGGAAACGCTAAGTGGCACTTTTTAAGCCGCGTGTGAACATTGCAATAGGGGTCGGAGTCGAGGCGTAGCCGAGACAAAGCCGAGTACTGCAATTTACACGAGGCAAAGTGCCACTCAGGGGCCGAGTGTCACACACTATTTTTTATCATACCAGTTAGCGCGAGCGTAGTACGTCTGTATGCCAAAATTGGGGTCACTGCACTAATCAGACCATAAAGTACAGATACAAATTTCCTTTAGCCAATCAAATCACAGTGGCAGTTACTTTATAGTTCACTGTACCCTAAGTAAAAGTGTTACGGCCTAGGCTAAGAAGTGCTATTTTAGAAATAGCAAATAAGCAAATACATTTTTCCAAAAATTTGCATAACGTAACTTCATACTAATGTGAAGAATATTTTCCAATCCTTAGTTTTAATTTGTCTATTAACGTCATAAATCGTAGGCTCGCTTGGGAAGTTTTTGTTCAGTTATTAAATATTTAAGTCAATTTACAAAGAGATTTTAATCAATATTTTCCTGTAACAAATATTTTCTGTTATATGTATGCGAAGCCGATATTGACCCACAACAAATATTTCTATTGCGCCAAAGTTTCCCTTATCGGCTTCTAAAGTTCCCGAAGTTTAACTTCACCCCTTGAGTTTAAGGGTAACTCTGTATCTTAAGTGACACTTTAGGTAAAGTACTATATCTACATGTCGAAAGGAAGGAATGGAAGGAATTAATTTCACAATAACGAGCAACTCCTGTTGCTGATGGAAGGTAATTTAAGTTCCACATAAACGAAAATTTACGGCAATTTAACGAAATTTACGTGACTAACGTAAATTCGATCTGAGCTCGCGATTGTTTTGAAATCGTAAATTTTATTGAACCTTTGATATTGACTAAAGTCCATAAAGTTTTTATTTCGGGAAGCAAATTGCATATACCGAGAGTTATAATTTCAGTAACTTCAATAATAACTTTTTACGAACCCAGTTCAGTAGCCAAAAAAACTTTTTTCAACTTTACGAATAACAAGCTTTGGATTCCAAAATGATCTAAAAAGAGGGGGCATAAGAAGAGTTTTCACGAAAATAGGGGAATGAATTCTCTTCACTAAAATGAATGAAATTTTTGACCAAATAGTTGAGTTTTCAATTGAAAAGATGATTTTTCTACCAAAAGAGACGAATTTTTTTAACAAAATATATGAATTTTTAGTTTAGAAAATTATTTCAAACCACAAAAAACCAATAATCATACCAAAAAAATAGAATTGATATTTCAACTAAAAAAGTTTTTAGTTTTAAATAAAAAACAGTAAATTCTTCATAATAGACGAATTTGCAACCAATAATGAATTTTCAAACAAAAAAAGATTCTGCAGTAGAATTTTGAACAAATAAGTTCATGTTCCACCACGCAGTTGAATTTGCTATCAAAGTAGTTAAATAATCATGCCAAAAAGGCGAATTTTTTATAACTCAGTTGAATTCTAAACTTAGAGCTTTTCTAATAAAAAAGATTAATTTTCAATGGAAAAGAACCAATTTTCAAAAAGGAGTTGAGTTCAACCAAAAAAAGACGACGTTTTGAGAAAATAGTTAAATCCTCAACTAAAGCAGATTTATTTTTAATGAAACAGATGCATTTTTAACCTAAAGAGTGAAATTTATACTAAAGAAATGAATTTTCAATTCGAAGAGATAAATTTTTAACAAAAGAGTGTGATTTTCAACTATAAATATTTTTCAGCCAAGAAAAAAAATGTCAACCAAATTATTAATTCTTCAAGAAAAAAAAGGGTTTTCAACTAGAAAATATGAATTTTAAGCAAAAAAGTCAATTTTCAACCAAGAAGTTTAATTTTCTACACAAAAAGACGAATTCTCAGCAGCGTATTCAAATTTATATAAATATTTTTGTTTTAAATTAAAACAAATTAAACTAGACGAGTTTTGACCAAAAGAAATGAATTTTTAACAAAGAAAGTTTCAACAAAAGAGTAAAAGTTCAAACCAAACAATCGTAATCACAAACATGAAATATTAACCAAAAATAAAATAATAGACTTTTAAACTAAAGAGAATTACAGTTCAACCAAAAATATGAATTTTCAATTAATAAGGAGTTTACATATAGTAAAAAAAATCCTTCAGACAAGAAAGAAAACATTTCAACCAAATAATACAATTATTAAATAAAAATATAAATTTTGTAACAAAAAATAAAATAATAGAATTTTCAACTTAAAAGTAGTTACTTTTAATAAAAAAGATAAGTTTTCAAGAACGAAAGAATTTTCAAGCAAAAAAGATTCTTCCGTCAAGAAAGGAAAAAAAAATTTTAACGAAATTGTTGAATTTTCAAGCCAAAAAGTCGAATTTGAACGAAATCATTGGATTTTAAACAAAGAAGGATGACTTAAAAAAAACGGTTGACTTTTCAACAAACTAAGTAAATTTGAAGCCAAAGAAATAAATGGTCAACAAAAAAAAGAATTTTTAGCAAATTAGTTCGACTTTCAAACAAGAATTTGAATTCACATCCAAAAATATTTGTGTTTAAAATCCAAAGCAGTTGCATTTAACCAAAAAAGTCGAATTTTCGGTGAAATAATTGAATCCTCAACCAAAACAGATTAAATTAAAGATAAAAAGTCGAATATTTGGCTAACATAGACGAAATTACTAAAAAAAAGCATGCATTTTTAAACCAAAAATACGAGTTTTCAATAAACCAGATGAATTTTCAACCAAAGTAGATTTTGTAGCTAGGACAGAAAATAATTTTTGGCCAAATTTTGAAATTTCAAGAAATGAAACGGATTTTAAACAAAAGATTCTTCAATTGAATTTTCAACAAAAAAGTTAATTCTCAACCAATAGATGAATTCTTTACCAAAATATTATACTTTTAAACCAAGTAAAAATATTGCTTTTTCACCAACAAAGAATCGCAAATTCATTACATTTTCAAACAATAAATATATTTCAGTCAAGAAAGAAAATAATTTTAACTTGTTAAATTTTTAAGCCGAAAGGACGAATTTTAATCAAAATAATTGAATTTACAATAAAAAGAATGGATTCTTGAACACAATTGTTGCATATTCAACAAAAAAATTATTTTTTCAAAAAAATAATTAAACTTAATATTAAAAATGTGCTAGAAGAATTATTTTAACTATAACTTAGATTAAATTAACTCTAATAAATGTATTTCAGAAGGCTTTAAATTTCTAACATGCCAAATAAAAATATTGCATTGTCAGTTAAAATAAAAAATTCAATTTTTAACAAAATAGTTTAATATTAAACCAAAAAGATCAATATTCAACCAAGAAAATGTATTTCCAACTAAGTACTTCAACTTTCAAAACAAGCAGTTAAATATTCAGCAACAAAAAAAACGAATTTTAAATAAAATAGTTTAACTTTAAGCAAAGAGTTAAATTGTCAACCAAAGTGTTGGATTTTGAAAAAAATATTTCAACTTTAAAACTGAAACTGCCCGTAAAATTAATCTTGATATTTATTTCATAGAAAAACAATTGGCAATAATTTTGATTTTTATTTAGAAAAAAGAAGTAAAATTAATCTTGATATTTATTTCATAGAAAAACAATTGGCAATAATTTTTATTTTTATTTAGAAAAAAGAAATAACATTAAAAATGTAAAATGACGAGTGGCCCAGTTTCTCCAAGATGTCCCTGTTAGTCCCGTTTGTGGAAATTATGACTTTTTTCACAATTCTCACTTGAAGACAGTTCAAGTAAATCTCTTTTCGCAGGTGAATGTTATAAGTCGATAATCGCGTGTCAACGAAAGAGGCGCCAGGCAAGCCTTGTATTAATGATTGATGATGTCACACCATTCGAACATCAAAGGTCAAAAAGATTGAATGGATTCAGTGCGCTTTTCTGATAACGAACGCACTGACACTTCTTTTTAAACTTCTTGACAAACATTTTTTTGCCCGTGATTGATGAAAAGCGCTTATGTTTCTAATAAGTGTTTGTACTTCGAATCCGCGAATGGATTTTATTGCATAAATAGCTGTAAACCGCAGCAAAGAGAAAACATTGGTTTTTCTATCTTTAATCGCGAATAATTATCTCTCTAAATCTGAATTAGTAAAGATTTAAATAATACATTTAATAATAAGAATGTTAACTGATATAACAGTTATTTTTTAAAACTTTATTGATTAAAATATTTAAATACATTGTGAAAGTCTCATTTAAACTAAAAACAAAAATATATTTCCCCAAAAACCTGAGGGGATGAATTCTTTTAAATTAAATAAAAGTGGGTAATATATTATTTCAAATTAAATTACGAACGCTCTCAGCTTCTAAGATTTCAGATAAAAATATTGCATTTTCCAGAAAAGATGTGGATTTTTAACCAGATAGTTGAATTTTCAACTACAAAGGATGAACTTTGTAACCAAAAATATAACAGTAAAATTTTTAATTAAAAAACTTTATTTTCGCCCAAAAACAATTACTTTCAGTAAAATGTTTTCATTTTTAACCAAAAACATGAATTTGTATCTAAAATTAGGAATTTTCAATTTAAACATTTAATTTAAACGAAATAGTTTAATTTTCAATGAAAAGAGGGGAATTTCCGAAACAATCTGAAAATATAAATTTTTGAGAAAAAAAGTGATTTTTAACCATAAAGTTAAATTAACAAACAAAAGGGATTACTTTTTAACAAAATGGTTAAATCTTCAAACAAACGACCCGAATTTTCTTCAGTATACATGAATTTTCATCTAAAATATATTAATATTCAACCAAGAATAGAATAGTCACATATTCAGTTAAAAATTTAATTAAACAAGTTTTTAAATAACGAATTTTGAGCAAAATAGGTCAGTTTTCCACCAAATAGTGGAATTTTCAACTAAAAAAATATTAATTTTTAATGAAATAGTTTGTTTTTAAATTAAAAAATATAAATAGTCAATTAAAAATCGAAGTTATATTTCGAATTAATGAATTTAAATTTCAAATAGACAAAAAACGAATATTCAACAAAGTGGTTCAATCGTCAACCATAACAGAGTAATTTTCAACAAAATCGTTGTACATTAAAGAAAAAAAGATTAATTTTTAATAAATTCTAGGAATTTTCAAACAAGAAAGATTTTTCCGTAAAAAAAAACTAGCAGTGGACTTTTTAATAAAGGGCACGTGCGTATAGCAATAAATACTAATTGAATCAGTATATTTTTACTGATTATCAGTGACAGTATTCTAGCTACAGCAATAAAATTAGTAGATTTGAACTAATAATCAGTTATATTTTACAGATTAAAATTTATAGAGATGAATTCCTGATAAATAATATCACGATTTTATTGACTTATCATATTTGGACCTCGCAAAATTATGCGAGAATTCGCAATTTATCAGGTGCGAAACCCCATAAGCCTTTTTATCACATTCCGCACATTCGATACCGCGCCCATATTATTTTCGACTGAAGGAAAAATATTAACGCCAAAGTGCGAAAGGAGAGTTTAATAAAACGGATATTTAATTTATTGATTTCAAAATAAAACGAGTGAATGAGAAATTCATGTTCAAATGCAAAAGATTTGAACGTTCTATGATATGGGTGTTCCTATCAAAAGTAACCATATATGAAGGTCGATTTTAGTAGGACCTTTTTTTAAGTATGTTGAAATTTGTGTTTTTTATACCAAATATTTATTGATGCCAGAATATACAATTTTTACAGTATTCAGGCTGAAAATTGATTCATTCATGTTACAATCTTCAGTCGCGGTAGGGTGTCCAATGCTCATTTGTCCGTCGTACTTTTTCCAAGGAGAGAAAGGAAGGGGAGAATAGGGAAGCGCAGTGGGAGCATAAAGAGAGGGTAAGCAGGGGAAGTAAGTAGAAATTAGGGGTGAGGAGGTAGGGCAAGCCAGGGAGAGTAAGGGGGAAAATTATAATAAACAGGACGAATTATGGGATTGAAAGTAGTAGAGTTCAAGCGAGATAAAGGGAAGGTGACTTGAGGAAGTGAGATGTAATTAAACGAGTTGTAATAGGGAAATTGAGTGAAGGGGAATCAAGGGAAAAGAGGGGAGATAAGGGGAGTTTAAAAAATGAAAGTGAGTGAAAGGGAAGTAGGGTAAATTAGTGGAAGGAAAATAAGGGAAATAAAAGGAGGGCAGTAATGAAATAGAGGGAAAATTGGGAGAGGGAAAGTAGGTGGAAATGAAGAAAAAGTAACTAGACGAAGTGAGAAGAACTGTTGGGAGGGGGAGTAGGTGCACTGAGGGGAAATAAGGGGATGGGAAGTAAGATGGAATTTGGGAGAGGAAATAAGAGAATTGATTAGGCATGAGGGGAAATAGGGCAAAGGAAGCAGCTAAGGTAAATAGAAGTAATGGGGAAGAAAATAGGGGAAATGAAGGAAGTGGAGACGGAGAGATCTATGGAGAAATGAGAAGAAAGGAAGAAGGGGAAAATAAAGAAAACAGCGGAAATTACGGGATTAAAAGTAGGGGAAGTTAGGGGAAATGAAGGGAGGATGAATAGGGGAAGTGAGACGCAATGAAAGGAGGTCAAGTAGGGAAAGTGATGGAGGTAGATTAGGGAAAATGAGGAGAAGTAAGGGTAGCTTAAGTAATGGAAGTCAGTGAAAGGGAGGTACGGGAAAGGAGGAGAGCGCAGAACTAAGTAAAATAAAGGAAGATAGAGTAGGGAAAGTGGGAGGAACTGAAGGGAGGGAAGTAGGTACAGGGAGGGGAAAGAACGATAGGGACAGTAAAAGAAAAATTGAGAGGTCAAGTAGGAGAAATTACTAGAAGTGAGAATGAGTAGGGAATAGAGAGTAGGAATATTTGCCATTTTTAATATTTCAAATTTTTAAATGTTATACAAATTTAAATATTTAAACTCAAAAGACTTACAAATCGAGCTCATTAAAAAATTAAATAATTCTAAAGTTTTCGAGACATTGGAAATCAACGTTTTTTAAAATTATTTATTTAAAATTGCACAATTTCACATATGAAAATTTGATAAATTGAACATTTTCAACTCAAAACTTTCAAAATTTGACAATTTGAGATTGGAAATCGTCGAAATTTTGAAGGCAATAACAATTTTTATTGTATGTGTGTCAGCATACAACCTGAGACATTCGTGCAATGCTTTTATATTAGTTTTAGAGTGAAGAAAGTTCAAATAACACTCCAGCTAGTAGAACGACACCCATCCTAATAAAACCGAGCCAAGCGATGATTAATTTTGATGATTGAATTAAAAACCATTAACAATTCCATGTGTCCAAGTGGAAAAATCTATACTTCAAATTTAAATTTAAATTGAAGAAAATTCCTGTATTTCCAAAAAAAAATTAAAACTCACAACCGTGCTAATAAATAAATAAAGAGGATTTGTGACTTAGGCCTAATAAGCCTAAATATGACGCGACATGGGATCCTCAGATGATCTTGGATCACGTAAGTACTTGAGGTTATCCGGACTTAATATCTTTAGGAAAATTCATTCTTAGGTTAGTCGCTCTTTGTGCTTTAATTACGGTTCACCGGGCACAAACTCTTGCTTTGATAGATATCAGAAATATTAAAAGACGTCAGGATGCTATTTATATTAAAATTCCTGACAAGAACAAAACTTCGCGGTTCAACAAGACTAAACCCACTACCTGGTGTACTCCTTATTTGGAACAGGACGAGCTTATTTGTGTAGCTAAAACCTTAGAAATTTATTTAGAGAAAACTAAAGATTCAAGGGGCAGTGAGATTAATTGTTTATTACTCCTAAAAGACCGTACAAGGCTTTTTCTAGCCAATTTTTGAATCGTTGGATAAAAAAAGGTTTTTAAAGTTTGTGACGTTGATACTGATGTGTTTGAAGCGTATAGTACGCGACATGCTGCAACGTCAGCTGCGAAACAGAAGGGTGTCTGTTGATATAATTAAGAAAACTGCAGGTTCGACTAAGAATTGTAGTACTTTTGCTCGATTCTATGACAAGCCTTTGCTGTCAAGAGAAGAAGCATTTGCAAATGCTGTCTTTAACCTGTGGTTACCAAACTTGTACAAATATGCACCAAAAAAATGTTCAAATAAGTGTCTCTTGTCACTCGGTAGGTATAAGGGTCTCTCGCCCCAACGTTAAATATGTCCATCAGTTACTGAGTCATGCCACGTAGGGCCCAGCTTTATTTGCCTCTTATTGTTCATAGGGTTCACTTCGAAAGTTGGGCTCGGTGCAAATTTGCACAAGTGTGGTTTCCTAGACTGTAAAGTCGGTGCTTCGGAAAAAATTTAATTTCGCCTGATAATCATTTTTTCGAGTATATTTTCTCTAAAAGTGAGTAATGTGACACAGTATTTTTAACTTTTAATATAAATTTATCAAAAATCATATCTACGTGTTAATTACGTAAATTTTCTAAATTCTTGATTTTTTAATTGAAATTTTCTCAAAGTTTGAGGCTCTTAAGTTAAATCATTCTACAAAATTATAAATAATGGTAGTGCACAAAATTAGTACAAACTAGTTTTCATTATTTTTTCTTTCAGAATGGCTGGCGCACTAACCTCTGGTTATAATTTGCGCAGCAGCCGAGCGGGTGTGCAAACACTAGAAGCTTCTTCTGGTGAAAATGAAAACTATGGCAGAGACTCGGAAGGAGATGAGGACGAATTTAGTGTCTGACATTGAAAACATTGAGCAGGAATCGAATGATCAATTTATTGAAGAAAAACTCATACTGCATAGTGATGCAGTATTCATTGGATGCACTACTTTTGCGGAATAAGGTGTAGAAGAAGTTACTTTTAGTTCTTTATTAATACTTTATAATATTTTATAATTATCAATGTTTAAACGATAAACAATATTATTATTCATTATTTATTCGATTTTTTAATGTATTTTGCCTTCTAGATTAGGTATTGACTGATTTTTCTATGCTTTGAAAATGCCTTATTTTCAGACAGACATAAAAAATATGTATATGTTACGGCCAAAGCCCGAAAGCGGCCATAAATGCTTTATTTAATTAAAAGTTTACAATTAAAATGATTTGAAATGCTTTTTATTTTCCATTTTATTTTGTTTTACTTATTTTTTGACTAACTACATGATGTTCTGAAAAGACTCGAAATGTACTATCTATATAATTTCCAATTCTTAGAGAAGTCAAGTCAGAAGTGGATTCAAGTGTGCACACTAAAAACTCTGGGGTCACTTTTATTGCAGGTTTTTTTTTATTATTACACCATTAAGCCATTTCCCTTTCGGGGTAGGCGTGACTCACTCGGCAGGGGAAAGGAGTAGTGTGTGGAAGGGATAGAGATTTTTC
>NC_046660.1:51527364-51529876 GCF_010883055.1 Belonocnema kinseyi
TATATAATTTATAATTTACTATATTTTTACTTTATAAACTTGATTAGCGGTTCATTTTAGTTTAATCTTGATACCACAGGACATTGACATTGACAACGGTGAAGGATGGGGTCCTTCAATAATTTACGTAAATTTTGCAAATTTACACAAACTTTCTACTGAAGGTCATAGTTTTAGTTATAAATTTTAATATTTGATTGAAAATTTAAGAATTTGCTCAAAAGATCATCCTTTTGGGTTGCAAATGCAATCGTTTTGTAAAAAATACATCTTATTGGTTTTAAAAATTCAGCTTTTTTCGTAGAACATTAACCTTTCGCTTAAAATTCATATTTTCTTGCTGATAAGTCGACTGAGTTCTTTTTTGGATAAACACTATTTTTTCTGAAAATTTGTCTTTTTTATTTCAAAGTTAATATTTTTTAGTATATATATATATATATTGCATCTTTCTTAGATAAAACTGCAACTGTGTTGGTGAAAATTAAACTATTTTGAAGAAAATTCACTTCTTGGTTAGAATTCGTATTTTTGGCTTGAAAAGTCAATGAAAATCTTTGTCGATGAGAATTCGACTCTTTTTTTGAAAATTTGTTTTTCTGATTTCAAAATTCACCTGTCGTATTAAAATTTTCATTTTTCTTAGGAGAATGAACTGGAATCTTCTTGGGATAGAAATTTTACAATTTTGTTAGTGTTTTTTTTTTTAATTCATCTGTTTTAGAAGAAATTTCATATTTCTTAAATGGAAATGCAAATTTTGGTTGAAAATTCGACAATTTTGTTGAAAAATCATCCTTTTTGCTTGAAAATTCTGCTGTTCTGTTGAAAACTTAAATATTTCGTAGAAAATTTAATTTTTCTTTCATTTAATATTTTGGTGTTAAAAAAAAACTGAGATTTTTTTCTGGATGAAAAATTAAATTAAATTTTTTTATACTAAAAATTTAACTGCTTTAAGAGAAATTTTATCTTCTTTTGATAAAAATGTAACTGTATAATTAAAAATTCTACTGCTTTGTTAAAAATTTAACTATTTCATAGGAAATTCACTTTTTGTTTAAAATTTATATTTTCATGTTGAAAAGTCTCGTTTAAAAAAAATACATCTGTTTTCGTACAAATTTTTATCTTTTTTGGATAAATATTCAACTGAATGGTTTAGAATTTAACTTTTTTTTTAATAAATATTTTTGGTTGAAAATATTTGTCGTTTTGGTTTAAAAATTCAAATTTTTTCGTAGAAAATTATTTTATGTTACAAAGTACATATTTTGACTTTGAAAAGTAAACTGGATTTTTTAAAATGAAAAAATAACTATTTTAAAACTTGTTCTTTTTTTTAAAATAAAAACTCATCTATTTTAAGAGAAATTTAATATTTTTAAATAAAAAATGTAACTATTTGGTCCAAATAGTTGCTCAAACAAATAGTTGCATTTTTTATTAAAAAATATTAAATTTCTCTTAAAATAGATGAGTTTTTATTTAAAAAAAAAAACAAGTTTTAAAATAGTTGATTTTTCATTTTAAAAAATCTAGTTTACTTTTGAAGGTCAAAATATGAATTTTGTAACAAAAAACAACTTTTTCAAATGTCATCCTTTAGTTAAAAATTCGTCTTTTTGGATTGAAAATTCAAGTTTTGTCGTAGAAATTTATTTTATGTTAAAAATTTCCATATGTAACAATTCAGATATTTAATATATATTCCATTACTTATGGATCTTGATTTGAAAATTAATGTGTTTTATAGTAGAAGTACCATTTTTTAAATTGAAAAGTAAAAGTTCAACTACATTGTTTAAAATTCATTTTTTTAGTGAAGCCAAGCATATCAATTTAGCAGAACAATTGTAGAAAATTTATAATTTTGGTTGACATTTAAAAAAAAAATCGTCTTTTCTTATTGAAATATAAAGTATGTTACTTTTTAGTTGGGGGTTTATCTTTTTAGATTAGAAATTTAACTTTTTATTGGAAAAGCCGTTTATTGTTTTAAATTAATTTTTTAATTGAAAATGTAATTAGTTTTACGTTTCTTCAAGATTGACCTTTTTTATTTAAAAATTGTGCTTTTTTGGATAAAAAAAAACCTTTTCTTGGTTTGAAATTTCATGTTTTTTCAGTAAAAATGTATCAGTTTCGTAAAAAATTAAGTTTGTATGAATTCATATACATATATACATATATATTTTTAAATCCAATTTTTGTAGAGGAAATTC
The DNA here is from genome assembly GCF_010883055.1 of Belonocnema kinseyi. Lineage (NCBI taxonomy): Eukaryota > Metazoa > Arthropoda > Insecta > Hymenoptera > Cynipidae > Belonocnema > Belonocnema kinseyi. The sequence goes on from NC_046660.1 coordinate 51,529,590, forward strand.
ATCTTTTGGCTTAAAGGTTTAACAATTTAGAAAAACTTTTATTTCTGCCATGAGTTAAAAATCTTTATTTGTTGAAAATTCTACATTTTGGTTTGAATTTTTTTTTATAAATTCTTTCTTTTTAAACTGTTTTACACTAGTAGGTTAAAAATTATTTATTTTGGTGAAAATAAATGCCTACAATACTCTTTAGTACATTTCTTATAGAGGAAGACACACCTGTGAGTTGTATGTGAATCTCAATTCACTGCTGTAAAAAATAAATTTGAAGAAAACATTGAGATAAT
>NC_046660.1:51529976-51541770 GCF_010883055.1 Belonocnema kinseyi
TATTTTATTATATAAAAAAAACGATTTTTTAAAGGTTTTCCAGTCTGTAATAAAGCTGGGACCCCACTAACCGGTGGAATAAATGTTTAAAGTTTTCAATCTTTACTTACTTAATTTTAAGCGCTTTTAATTATAAAGAATACCATTTCAATTTCTCTGAATTTCAAATGACCCCATTTTCCAATGTTTCTGCATTATCCTACATACTATATGATTAAAATTCAATTGATTTCTTGAAAAAACGTTTACTAATTTTTATCGGCTTGCGCAATGAATAATTTATGTAAAAAAACTGTGGGTTTCGCAAAGAAATACAATTTTTTTCTGATCCGGAAGAAATAATGAATATTTACCGGTAGAACGCCGAAAGTCGAACATTAAACAAATAGTAGTCATTCTGAATAACATTCAGTAACATTTCTTCTCGATTCGATTAATTCGAGCATTCTCACTCCATTCTATTATGTATCTGTTGGACCTGAAATGGAAATGAAAGGTGTTTTGATTGCCGAAAAAACGGCTTCATTGGAAGAAGAAACTGAGGAATTAGAATAAGCAACTGGGGAATTAGAAGAAACATTTCAAGTTGAATTTGTATGCGTAGTCTGTGGAAAAAAATGCACTTTGGATCATTCGTTAGAAGTATGTGGTTTGCTTGTTCATTTTATTTGTGGAAGTGCGACGGCAGAAATGGATGTAGGTAATGAAAGTAAAATACTGTGCAGTCTCTGCGAAAAAAGACACAAATTCAGAAAAAAGGTTTGCGGCTTATCTAGTCTTAAGCAAACAAACATCCAAAATGCTTAAAAATTCAGATTCTAAGTTTCCTCCAGCAATAGTAGGTGATAGCGTTCGTGTGCGCATACCAGATGTTTATAGAGGACGTGGTGACCCAAGAAATATTTTAGCTTTTGTCATGCATGAAGAAGATGGAATGGATACGTTAGGTACAGAAGAAGGAATATTCAACCAAAAATATTTTGGGAGTGAGTTTTCCACTTTTAATGAAAGATTGATCAACGTAGAATTAATTCCGAAAGAAAAAATAGCATTGAGGTCTGTATGTAGAAGTCAGTCATTAACAGGAGGGCAAGGATACATTCGGTGTCATTGCACTAAAAAAATGTGTAAATGGACGTTGTAAGTGTAAAGCGCTAAATATATTATGTAATTCTAAGTGCCACAACAGCTTTGATTGTGCCAATAAGTAAACAGAAATATTACAAAAAATATTATAATATTGAATAGGTTAGGTAGATATTTTAATTTTAATTAGCATACTTTTAATGCATATGAGTTTCCTTGTATAATGATTTGTACTCTAAACTTCTAATTGAATAAAGCATTTATATTATGTATATGGAATACATCGATTTATATATACTTACTTTTGTCCTAAATTTCAAGCTTCGTATTACTCAGTAAAATAAAAGTATTTCTGGCTTTGGCCAGTATACCATGGCCACTTCGCGGTTTGGCTGGCGAAAGCCCGAAATAATAATACGACGCCCTCCAATTCGGGCTTTGGCCAACCATTCTGGTCAATGCGCGCACTGGCCGGCCATTTCGCACATTAGCGTATTCGGGCTTTGGCCATAACATATATATTATTTAATGCACAGTTTGTAATTTTTCTTGAAAATATGTACTTTTATCTTCAAGTTGAAAAAACAAAATTACAATTTCGATAATTACAAAAAAAAATGAAAAATTTTTGAAATAAATGACTTTTCAAAAAAGTTCTTTTAATTTTTTTCTTTTTTTATATTTAAAATTTTTTTATTCGAAATATTTGTAACATTATTGTATTTCTCAGTATTATTTAAACCCAGAAAAATATATATTGCAAGTTGCATTTAGTTTATGTATGCACGAGTTATTTAAGTTTAAAAATGCGAAATCCCAAATCGCACAAGTGTGGTAAACACGTATGCGCAGATGGAGTGTGGGATCCACGGGTTAATAGAAGCTAAGTTGTTCATTTGTATTTTCTTTTATGTTATTGGTATGTAGAAAGGAACCACTGTTCAAATACAATTCGCTTGATACACACACACACACACACACACACATATATATATATATATATCTGCTTTAGTTTACTTTAAACACCTACATGATGATCTTCAGCAGGAGGCGCGACATACAATCGTGCGTTAAAGAAGCAAAAATTAAATTTTTTGGGAGTGAGTTTTGGTTTTCAAAATTAATTATTTCAATTCAAATAATGCAATTAAAATATTGAAAAATTCTAATATTTGACCTGTTGCATAAATACAACTTTTGATAGATATTTCACAAAAAGGGTAGTTTTTGTCATTTCAAATACAAATTTTCATGTTTCTGAATATGTCTGGCTTTGGTTGAATAATAAAATTTAATAGTATCAATCTTAAATCCCAATTCCTAATTATGTGTTTGAATTACGAATTGAAAAAAACTTTCTAACAAAATTTGTGTATTCCCCATCAAAAGGCCACTTTGATAAGGAACAATTATGAACTTCTGAAAAATCGAAGTTTCCTACAAAATAAATGTTTTAATTACTTTGGAAGTTGAAACGAGTTTTACTTTTTAGTGGCACAACCGAGTGTGAATGGAATGCATAAAAGTGAGACAATCTGTTTCAAAGTTTAAAATTCTAGCTTGACTCGCGTCATCTGGAGTTGTCATTTTTTTCTTATTTTAATTTACGTGTCGCTAAGAAAGTGTTTTTTAACAAACAAACAAAAACATTTCATATCTATTCTCTCTTGGCCGACTTTCTTTATCTCGTTCACTGCATTTCCTGCAAGCGGAAATGCTTAAACGTGTTCCATGCAAATGCGAAGTACTTTAGAATCCAGAACCCATGGGGTTCTATTCTAGCTGCAGAGCGCCCACGCTTTTGCGGCGCAATCAACTGAATCGGTCGTTTGTAAAACTATGCGAACTTCTCTTCTCTTTCCTTCTCAAAATTCACCAATCATTATTGAAATTAACGATTTTATTTCGGATGCGATTTCAATCCTTCGAGAACATTATTGTAGCTCCAAATTATTCTTTTTGATTTTAATTTACATCGCCCAGAAATTTGTTCAAATACAAAAAAAATATATATAATTGTTTTTGTAACAAAAAAAATAAATATAGAGGTTCCGGAAGTTCCATGAAATTTAACACATATTAAAATTTTTATTTTACGGATTTTTGTTGAGTAGCGTAGTGTAATTGTTTTTTGTTGGTGATGCTGATGTACTTTAAGACTATCATAAGAATTTGTTTTCATTATGAACATTTTTTTTTAATGAAAATTAGGATTCATTTTTTGAGAAAAGTATTCTTTAAAATTTCCTTTTTCTTTTTTTTTAAATAGCTTTTTTACACTCTTTAATGAGTTGCAGAAGAAAAAGCAGGCAGCAAATACTACAAATTAAATTGCAGCCCACTTTTTCTTCTACATGACTTTAAAGAGTCCAAAAAAAGTTATTTTTTAAAGAAGAAAAATTTCAAAGTATGGTTTTTTCCAAAACGCAATTTTATTTTGATTTTCGAAAAAAAATTCCAATTTATAATGAAGAAAATTGTTATTATATTCTTAAAGTAAATGAAAATAGATTTCCAAAATGCTATACTAAAAATGCAATCGGACAATCCTAAAAGAAATTGAAATATCTTAAAGGTGAAAAATGCGAATTAACATAGGTCCACTATGACTATAATTCAGCCAAGTTTTAACCCGATAAAGAAAATTATAATTTTAGCTGGGAATATCTGACGTAGTCTGACACATAGTCTAAACCTGAAACGTTTTAATTTTTAGCTGTGAAAGAAATTCCTCTCCGCTGGGATTCGAACCCAGGTCTCACAGAAACAATTTTCGAAAGAGTTTATGTACTCGATGAAATTTTCAGGGGCATGAGAATTTGCTCAAGAATATTAATGAAAATTTATTAGCATTTTGATTTTCAAAATCGTATTTTCTACCTTTATTATTAATAATAACTCTTATTCAGGGTTGCTAAAATATCACAATCTCTAAATTCTTCTAGTTATAAAACCAACCATACACCCAGAAGATCGATAGTGTTAATGCAAACTAATTTCGCTGCTAAATATATTATTTAAACTTTTTAGTTAATTTTTCAAATCAAAAAGATCAGTTTTGAATCTAAGAAATGCATTTTCAACCAAAATGATGAATCTTCAACAACAACAACAAATGAATTTTTAACAAAATAGTTGATCGATTTTTCAATTCGAAAGATTGATTTTCTACCTAAAAATACTCATTTTCAACAAAGTACATGAATTTTGATCTTAAGAAAATCAATTTTCAACCAAAATTAGAATAGTTTAAATGCTAGAAAAATCAATGCTCAACCAAAGAAAAAACAATTTTGAATAAAATTCTTCGTCATTCAAAAAAATAATTTTTTAACCACAAATAGAAGAACTGAATTTTTAATTAAAACAATCAATTTTCAAACAAAAAGATAAATTCTCAACGAAAGAATTCAATTTTAAATCCAAAAGATGAAATTTCTACCAAAAAGATAGTTTCTATGGAGTATATGAATTTTCAACTGAAATGGATAAATTTACCCAAAAATAAATATGATAGGTAAGTTTGCAGTTAGAAAAGTAAACTTTAAACAAACAAAAAAAATGTGTTTTCAGCAAAATAAATTAATGCTTAACTAAAAATATAGATTTTCAAGTAAAAATTGAATAGTTACATCTTCAATTAAGAAAATTAGTTTTTAACCAAAAAGAAACAAATTTTCAACCAAATAAATTGATTTTTAATAAAAATGATAAATTTTCAATCCAAAAAATGTATTTTCTGTAAAAAATTTTGAACTAAATAGTTTTCTTAGGCTTCATGCGTATACTTTAACTACATTTTATCAAATATCATAAATATTATAACTTAAAATGTAAACTATGATTTTAATTCTTAAAGAATTACAGCCATAAATTTTAACTACAATTTTTTCTATTTGTTTTTGAAGAAGGTTCTCAAAGCATCTACGGCTTTGACGATTACATTTTCACTACGAAACTCGCGCTTCGCGCTCGATAATTTGTTTCCAATTGAAACAATTCATCAAGATAAGTAGTCAATCTTGTTCAAATATACTAAAAATAACGCTCCAAACTGACGGATCTTTTAAAAACAAAAATCGCATACATTTTTGAAATTTGGATTGATATTTCTTAACCTATTAAAACAATTGTTCGCTCCTTTTTTTGAAAATTTCGAAATTTTGAAAAGCATGTAACTTTTTTAGTTTTTCTATAATTTCAGAATGTCATAAGAATGATTTGCAATTCTTGTTTCCGTGTACCAGAAAATTTGACAAAAAATTTTAAAACTCCTCAATTTTTTTCTTGCAATGTTGAAATAGCTCTAACCATTTAAATGTTTGTCTAATCGAAAAATTTAACTGAAATAGTATCAAAAAATATTTGATAGCTAATGAAAAAGTCAAATAAAATTTCCTAATCTATCAGAAACATATTTCTTTTCTATTTTTCTGAATATTTTCATAATTTCAAAATTATATAATTTTTCTCATTTTTATCGAAATTGAACATTTTATTCAGATCATTTGCAAGTCTTCTACTCATCTGAAAGAAACTGACAAAAATTTCTAAAATTTAAACTAATTTTCTACCATAAAGATCGTTTTTTAACCAATAAGGTGAATTTTCTACCAACATGAATGAATTTTTAACAAGGTACATTAATTTTCAGCTGAATTTATATATTTTAAATTTAATTTTTAAACAAAAAGATGAATTATTCACCAAGAAGGTTAAATATTTTCTCAGTAAATTTAAATTTTCAATGAAAAACAGGAGTTTTAAACCAAGTATTTGAATTTTCACCTAAAAATGTTAAATTTTGAATCAAACATGCACGAGTGGTTTTTCGATTAAAATGACAAATAATAATAAAATAAACTTCATCTTTAATTTATCGAACATTCCCTAACTCTGTCAGGTTTTCTCTGACATATTCCCCGACATTTTGAAATTATCTGACCTGTAGCAACTCTGTAATTTAAAAAAAAGTATATTTTTATTTTACTTTAGAAGGTTTTTGTATAAGTACATGTATTAATTATGATATATATTTGTTTAAACAATAAATGCTTTAAATTCTCTTAAATATTGATCTATCTTATTCATAATTAATCTTTTTTTAATTTAAAATTCAACTACTTGAGCAAAAATTACACTTATTCGTTATAAATAAATTGTATCGGTAAATTTTTTTTAGTTTTTTCTGATTCTAGTTAAAAATGCAACTGTTTGGTTCAAAATGAACTTTTCTTATATAAATTCATATTTTCGGTTTAAAAATTTAACACTTTTACAGGAAATTTGTCTCTTTTGGTAGAAAATTAATCACCTTGGTGCTAAATTCATCTTTTGAATCTTAAATTTCATACATTTTGAAAGAATCTTCAGTTTTTCGTTTGGTTAAATATAAATTATTACATTTTCTGTTGAGAATTCATCTTCGTAGATTGCAAATTCAACCTGGAATTCAACTATTTAGTTGAAAATTTAAATATTTGGTTAAAAATTAAACTATTTAGTTGAAAATGCATCTTTTTGGTGCAGAATTAACCTCGTTTGTTGATATTTTCTTTGTTTAGGTGAAATTTCAATTATTTCATTTTTAGTTGAGTTAGAAATTGAACTATTTAGTGTAAAATTCGTCTTTCTTGATTAAAAATTAACATTTTTGTTTAAAATTCCTTTTTTCTTAGGTAGAAGATTCACCTCATTTGTCAAAAATTTAAATATTTTTTTTTGAAAATTCAAGTATCTTGTTACCAATTCGTATATTTTTATAAAAGTCATCTTTTTTGGTCAAAGACTGAACTGTTGTGTATAACATTTGAATTTCAATTTTATTGAAAATCCAACAGTCTTTTACAAAATGAAATAATTTGATAAAGAATGCAAACTGTTTTTGGCTAAAGTATAATCTTTTTTGTTAAAAAATTCAACCATCTTGTTGATGATTTTATTATTTTTTTGAAAATTTAACTATTTATTTAAAAATGGAATTATTTTGTAGAAATTTAAACAATTTTGTTGAAAATTTAATGATTCTTTTTAGTTCAAGTAAATAAAATTATTATTTTATTACGGAAATTGTTATACTGCATTTATAATATATTCTATATTCTATAAAATATTCTAATGGGAAACCGATTTTTCCATCTCAAAGTAGTTTAAACGAAAAAAATGGAATCTAAGGGTGTTTTTTTGATTAAAAAGTTTAAATCTAAAATCATACTTGCAATGGCAAGTGGGACAAGAAAAAAGTGGAGACTCTTCCAAGAGTATTCAAATTCTACTTTAGATTTTAATGGGAGAAACAATGATTAACTACTCATCGATGAATGTCCTACATAAACTTGGTAATTGAAACAACAGTTTTCCTCTCAGCGTGTCAGTACAATATCAGAAGTCTACATAATGCATGATATTATCGTTGATTGAAAGTAGATTTTAATAAAAAAATATTTTTCCGAAATTAAATAACAAAATTTTACAAACTAAAAAATGATTAAGGTTGGAAAATTGTGTTCCTACCCATTCGATAGTTTAATTGGCTTATTCTTTTGTTTCCTCATTTTCATAATTTTAAAACTTCTTCATAGATTATGTGACCGAGGTTTAAAGAAAAAAAGAAGCAAAATTTAAATTTTTCCCCACAGTGCATTTAAACAATAAAAAAAACAAATCCTCCCGATTGAAAAAGAAATGAAAAATAAAGGATTTTAAATTTTCTACCTAAAGACGGGAGATGTTTCGAAATTAAAAATAATTCAAGACAGAAAACTTACTTTTCGAAAACAAAGGTTTTCTTCAATGTTCTGTAACTTTAGGAAACTTTTCCCTAGTTCCCCTATTTTTTCTACCCCAGAATCAAGTACTTATAAAACAATACAAAATTAGTTTGGTGGAGCAGCAAAAGTTTACCCATATCTAATCCGAAAGTTTCATTTTAATCGATTTTCTAAATAACTCTTACAGTATTAAGAGCATTCTGAGAATCTTGGTTCAAATATAAATAAATAAAAAGACAAACAAGGAATAAAAAGTTTAGAAAAGTATATCTCGAAAAATTAAAATTCCAGGAAAAGAAAACATTCGATATAGAAAAATTGTCGAAATTGTAAAACTGCCGTTTTAATATAATAGAATAATAATAGATTTTCTAATATAACCGAATTTAAAAATTCCCGGATAGTCAAATTTTTGACAGAAAATTGCAGAATTTCAATATTGAAAAGTTTCTAACACTAAAAAATTGGTCAAATTAACTTTGTTCCTAAAAAAATATTGTTAGGTTTTCAATCAATTATTTTCAATTATTGTTTTAAATTGAAACAATGATTTTTTAAATACAATTTTTTCTTTATTTAAAATAATTCATTACTGTATTTTTATTAAATAAATAATATTGAATTACAATTTTTTAAATTAAAGTTTTTCAAATATTTAGGAGTTTGTTGAGCACGATTTTTTAATTTAGCTTTCATTATAATTACTTATTTAACGCAAAATATGAAAATAGACAATTTTACACATTTTTTTTTGTTATGTGAACAATTTCTTTTAGACCAGCCCCTCCGGCAACACATTTTGATGCAGATTTGAGTGCAGATACCAAGTTTTCGTTTTTCTTTATCCAATTTGTTTATAGAAAATGACATTTGGTAAAAATCATTAATTTTTGGTACTTAAGCCTCTCAGAATGTCTCGTTAAAAATTGAACCTTATTGTTAAAAATTAACTTTTATGTTGAAAATTAATATTGTTGGTTTTAAAATTAGACTCTTTTGTACAAAATTCATATTATTTCTCGAAATTCTGAAAATTTGGTAGAATATTCAAATATTTGGTGGAAGATTTAGTAAAAAAATCATGATCTTAGTTAAAAATTCATTGTTTGGTAGAAAATTTAAATCCTTTGTTGAAAAGTTTTTCCTGTTTCTGGTCGAAAATTATTTTTTTTTTTGTAACTTATCATTTGGCTTTTCCATTTTTGGTTGAAAAATTTACATTAATAGATGAAAACTCATGTAATTTGTTAAAAATTCGAATTTGTTGGTAGGAAGTTAATCCTCCGGGTAGAAAATTTAACTGGTTGAAAATGTATGTATATTATTGTAAATTCGCTTTTTTATTGAAGATTCATACTTATAGTTGAAAATTCAGCTTTTCTGTTGAAAATTGGACTGCTTTGACGAAAATTGGTTTTTTGGTCAAAAATAAATTTTTTAACTGTAAATTTAGCTATTTGGTAGAAAATTTAAGTGATTGAAAGAAAGTTCGTGATATGAAAGTTCGTCTTCTTGGTAGAAAATTAATTTTCTTGGTTAAAAATTCCACTAATTAAATAAAAATGTATGTTTTTGATAATTCGTCCTCTTTAGTAGAAAATTAATCTTTTTGGTTGAAAATTCAATTATGTATCAACTATTACATTTTTTTCAAGAATTAATATTTTTGGCTTATGAAATTCAACTAGTTACTAAAAAAACAATTTGGTAGAAAATTCAACTGTTTTAAAGGAAATTCATTTTTCTATTAAGTTTTTTTTAAATTCAAAACTGACCTATGCCATTTTTGTAGAAAAATGTTCTTTTTTAGTACACAAATTTAACTATTTAGTTAAAAAAATGAGGGTCCGGGTACAAGAAGGGGATGAGCGTTCGAAACATGTAAAAGTATTGTCCAAACCTTTTGTGGTATGAAAATTTTAAAGTACAAAAAATTAAATTAAAAAAATATGGGCTTGTAGATAATGACAAAACGGAACTTTTTTATATTTAAATTTTTTATCTTAGTTGTATATTTTTAATAATAAAATTTGTGAAGTGATAACAAAATTTCGCCAAATTATATTATATTTTAAAACATAAATCGCCTCCAATCAGATAAATATTATTGTAAATGTTTGAAATTTTGTATACATACATATTATACCCTACCGATCCCTACAAAATATAGAAAAAAGTTTTAAATGCCATTTGTTATAATAATAATTGAGTTGAAACAACTTCCAATGCGATATTTGTTGTTTACTATTGGAGGAGGATTTCTGGAAATTTTTCAATCGATTCATTCAAAAATGGCTGAGATATCAATTTTGTAAGAAAACATGCAACGCCACACAGTGGGAGAAAAAGCACATTTTTGGACAAAAATCGACTGATTGTGTAGTTCTTAAAGCATTTTTATTTTTTTAATTTAGAATTGACAGTAAGGTTTCGAACAATGCAATTTTTATTTTAACTTAACGGAGAATTTTTTATTTAGCAACAAACTTACAACTGTTGTTGCTAAACTTTAACATTATACTGTTTCTTCTAAGATTTCGAAATTCACTAAAAAAGGTAATAAATCAATGTGAAAACTAACTACAAATAAATTATGGGTGGAGTAGAGTAACAAATTTTAATAATCTTATAAACAAATTATTTAACAAAAATCATTTTTTCGTGATTTACAATTATTACCTAATTTTGACCCATAGCTTTTGTATAAAGTATCTCAGATAATGATGCGCGCTTACAATAAGTTAATAATACCTAATTATTGTCAATTATTTAAACAATTTTTATACAAAAATGCACATTGTGACCATTTTTACATGAAAAGGCTTGATTTTTTGCGGAATCAGCTTAAAATGTTTTTCCTAAGAATCCTTGCTATCATATTTTTCATAGTGACTAAAAAAATGTTAACAGTCTATACTATCATATTTTTAATAGTGACAAAATGGTCAAAATGTGTATTTATTTATGAAAATCGATTCAATAATTCTCATTTTCTGTCACTATTAAAAATATGATAGCATAGATTCTTTTGAAAGATGTTTCGAATTAATTCCACAAAAAAATCAAGCTTCTTAATGAAAAAAATGGTCAAAATGCGTATTTGTTTATATAAATTGTTGAAATAATTAACATTTTTTGTTCACTATGGAAAATATGAGAGCAAGGAGTTTCAAGAGAAACATTTTAAGTTGATATCGTAAAAATAGCAAGCTTTTTCTTCAAAAAATGGTCAAAATGTGCATATTTTTATAACAATTGTTGAAATAATTAACACTCTTTGGTCACCATGAAAAATATGATAGCGAAAAGTCTTAGGCAAAACATTTTAAGTTGATTCCGTAAAAAAATCAAACTTTTTCATCTTAAAATGGTCAAAATGTGCATTTGTTTATAAAAATTGTTTATTTACCCCTTTTTCAATTTTATTATTTAAAATATAGATCGGAAAGAAAAACTTTAAATAGAACAATTTGCCCGCTTTGCGGGTACATGCTCATCGCGCGCTGAGCGCGCGGCTCGATTCGCTCGCAACTTTGAACGCGTCGGGGGCGCGCGACGGTTAAATTTCGCGCTTCGCACTCAATAACGGGTTACCTCGCGCTTCGAGCTCGGATATTTATTATTTGCATTTGGAATTCTTGAATAAAACTTCATCAAAAAGATCTCTTTTAGATGGCAATATTTTTATGCGTCTTTATATTCTGTATTGTCTACTTAATTGAGTATAGTCAAAGATTAAGTTTCTCAAAGCTCACGGTAAAAAGAATTGAGCTGTGATAGGGATATTATTCCTTATTATAGCCAAACATTAGGCTGAAAACGAACGAAGGAATTTGGAAAGATCCCTGGATCAGCGAAAATGAATATCTTTGACCATTTTCCATATACCAGGGATATCGTATAGTCAAACCCCTAATAAGTATAGCTATAATAGGGAT
>NC_046660.1:51541870-51544989 GCF_010883055.1 Belonocnema kinseyi
AAATGGAGTTTATGATGCAGTAATAATAATTTACATTTGTTTCGATTGTAGGCGATAACTATATTGAAATATCAAGAAACGCGATAAAAACAACAAACTTGAGCTTCAAATGCACTACACGGATTTCAGGGAAATTCATTTTCGTGATACGAGACGAAAAATTGACTACTGTAAGTTAATATATTTCTATAACAACTAAATTTTTTTTCTAATCTGAAGATAATACAATTATACATAATCTGTCAAAAATAATAAACTTTCAAACTTAGCAATTTTGCCCAAATTCCTGATTTGCGAGAACAATTTATATAAAGTAACTAAATGTGTAACTCTTCTAACTAAACGTTTTACCTAATCCAAGCGTACACTTTCTTTGAGTTTAATATATTCTCTATTCACTTGTTCGCCTCAAGAATTTTTTTTTCCGTGCTCTGTAGGCTTTGAGGTACACATTCACATCGCGACACTCGCGCTGCGCGCTCGATTTCTGGCCGGCAAGTGTGAACAGATTTTGTTCAATCTTTTTTTTTCGCCTAACTTTTGCTATTTTTCCACACATTTTTATTTTATTTTTTTATTTTCAATGTTATTTTTCACGAATAAAACAAAAAGCACGCGTCCTATCAAGAAGTGATTCTTCACGAAATTAAAGAAATTTTTTGGGATAAAAATCGTTGTTTATTCATATTTTTTTCTATCCTACATAGTTTGAACACAAACTGGAATTTTTGATTTTGCATTATTTTTTCTGCAATTAAAATTTGAATTTTCGATTTTTCAAGAAAACCCAAAAATTTGTTATGATAGTCTTGTAGGGCTTTCAAAAATCAATATCTTTTTTAGATTTTTTTTCATTTCGTCCATTTTTTTGCTTAAAATTTTGGTTTTCCTTCGATTAAAAAAATTTTGAAAATGCTATAACTCTGAGAATTTTTATTTTATAGAAAAAAGTCATTTAGATACATTTTTTGTCTTTTAAATACTATAAACATCCCTTCATAGAATTTTCATATTCAGAAAAAAGTCTCAAACACTTTCAAAATGCGCTCACTTTTTAAATATTTTTATCAAAAATGGCTGGTTAACAAACTTGCCCTTTATTTTAGGACCTAAAAAAAGTTTGCCAAAGATGGATTTGATCCGTTCATTTTTTCGAGAGTTATCGTGTTTACGGACGGACAGACAGACAGACGCCATCGTAAAAACTTAATTTTCCGATTCCGGGGGTCTCGAAACGTGGAGATCTGTTGAAAAACTGTGATGTCAAATTTCCGACAATTTTAATACTTTATCAATCATAAATGATGAGAATGTAAAAAAGTTCCGTCTTCTTATAACGTACAAACCTGTATTTTTTCAATTTAATTTTTTGAACTTTAAAATTTGAAAACCACAAGACGTTTGGACAATAATTTTTCGCGTTTTTGAGCGCTCGTCCTTTTATTGTATCTGGATCCTCAATTCCTCATTTTTGGTAAAATAGTAATTTTATTGATTGAAAGTTCAACTAATTGGATAAAATTGTACGTATTTTGTTGAGAATTCGTCTTTTGTAGCAGAAAATTCATCTTATTAATTAAAAATTCAACTTTCTCGTAAAAAGGTCGTATTTTGGCTTGAAACTTCAACATTTTGGATGAAATTTTTTTCTTTATTAACAGAAAGATCTTTTTTGTTTAAAAATTCAAGTATTGTTGAAAATACGTCCTTAAGATATGAAAAAATGCATCCCTTGTGGTAGAAATTTATTCATTTTTGCTTAAAATGCATCTATTTAGTTAAAGATGAATCTGATTTGGTTCAGAATTGAACTATTTTGTTGAAAATTCGCCTTCTCTGGTTCGATTCAACTATTCTTTATTTCAATTAAAAATATTATCTTGTTTGAAATATCGACTATTATATTTTTGTATTGAGAACTCATCGCTCTGCCTTGAAAATTCTAAAATTTGGTAGAAAATCCAATTATTTGATAAAAAATTCAACTATTTTAAAGAAAATGAATTTTTTTTATTAAAAATTAATTTTTCAAATCAGCACTTAACTATTATATGTTTGGTTATAAATTGATATCTTTTATTTTAAAAACTAAACTATTCGATTGAAAATTAATGTAATTTCATGAAAATTCGTATTTTTGTTAAAAAAATCTTCTTCTTGCTTGCGAATTTAACCAATTGGACCAAAAATGTAGGCATTTTTATGCGAATTCATCTTTTGTAGTATAGAAAATTCACTATTTGGTTGAAAATTCAACTGTTTGTTTAGGTTCATAATTCACCTTTTTTTAACTCATCGTTTTTGGTTCATTTCAAATGTTATTTATATAATATTGATCATTTTCAGTTAAAAAATTCAACTATTTGGTTAGAAATTTACACAGAAAAACGCTGCTGTTAAATTTGTTGCAGCTCAAATTTCATTGGGCTCCCAATGATCATTTGAGAGAGTTTTCAAGTCTCAAATGAATTCCTCTGAACGTAGGTGCCCATGTAGGCATCTGGGGGAAAGTATCATTTGGAGACTGAATTTTGGCTCATGCAGAGTTGTGAAGTTCTGAACCGCGCTGTCAGCCACCTGAATACCTGTCAAAGCAACTATTCGCTTTGCGATATTAGCCTAAATAATTGTTAATAAGTAAACCAATTGAAACAATATTTACCTAATTTTCAAATTTCTTTCATTTAATAGGGCGTACCAGTCACTTAGAATAAAATTATAACTTTCTAATGCAACTTCCAAAAGTTAGGTTAGTTATGCCCGTTGACATTTAAGGTGGTTTTAGCGTGAAACGAAATCCATGCTAAAAAGCTGAAATTTTTATTATAACTTCTTTAACTATTTTTGAATACATCTGCGAAGTTTCAGATTGATTGACCGTCTATTTCCAGAGAAATAATTAATTAAAGTTTCATCGTTTGGCCATCAATTACTATACAGCTTATGGCAATGACAAGTGAACTTGAGCTTAGAATGAGTGCCGTACTCACAAAATCCATGCTACGTATGCAAAAAAGTAACAAAATGTGCCCCGAACCTTCATAAATTCGTCTGATTTTTTAAAGAATTTTTTACCGTTTGATAATAATGTATTACCTTTCTAAAAATCAGAACTCTGT
>NC_046660.1:51545089-51548834 GCF_010883055.1 Belonocnema kinseyi
AAATTAAAATTCGAAAATTTTTTCTAAAGCCTCCAGGGGACTTCGTTTTCGCACGAAAAAATGTTATGTGCCCTTATTGCATCCGGACCCACAATTATGTTAGGACATGTGCGAACAGGGTTCTGAATTAAGCTCTTCTGAGTTCCCCGATAATTTGAAGGAGTGTGTTCGATCGTTTTGACTAGAGCGAAGAGCACCCTTGAGGCTTGGTATTGGATGAAAACAGTGCAGGGACTTGAGAAACTTGAACTCGTCCCTGTTTTCCACCCCTTTACCGTGTAACCACCTACGCCGCCCACCCTTCTAATACTACGAGCACTCAGAATTGCCCCTCCGGAATCCCACTCCCAAACCTCGGACAAGTCTGAATGGCCGGGAGTGGGGGCATATTCCCCCATTTTCCACCCACGTAATCAATAGCAGGCCTGAGGCTTCTACTGAATGGACTTTGCCATCCCTGTGCCCTCCACACCTACCCAACCCCCTTGTATTGATTACTACGCCCGAGGGGTGTGCTCTATCGACCCACCCAGCTGTATTACAGTTCATTCATAAATCTTCACTTTTCACTCACAATCATACTCGACCTCACTTATGACCAACTTATGTTAGTACTTCGCGTACAACTATAATTGCTCCTGTCTTCTCATCAGTTGTCAGCTTTGATTGACTACTTTTTTCATTAGCTTTCCCTAACTATTTTTGTAACATATCTATTAGGGGCTGTGCATAAATTAGGTAGAGTTTTTCTTCTGAATGTCCCGCTAGCTGAATTAATTTCTGAAGGGTAGATTTTTTTCGTGAATTTAGTCTTTGCTGATTCTTATGAATTAACAACTCGCGGTTCAAGTTTGAAACAAGTTGTTGAATATCCAACCAGAAGAGATGAATTTTCAATGTAAAGAATTATGAGAGTTGTTAGTCCAGCCAGGAAAATATTTTTTATTGAAATAGAAAACAGATGAATTGAACGAAATACGACGATACTTCAGTTAAATAGTTGAATCCTGAACGAAAGAAAATTTATTTTCAACCAAACTTTTGCATTTTTAACCGAGAAAGATACCATTTTTACCAAAAGAGATGAATTTTCATATCAAAATTTCAAACCAAAAGACCATCTTTCTACAAAACAGTGGATTTTTCAACGAAAAGGAAGAATTTTCAAGAAATCATAATTGAATTTCTAAGCTAAGAAACATCAATTTTTACCAAAAATGGAATAGTTAAGAATTCGATTAAAACAAAAAAAGTATTTTTATTCGAAATAAATAACAGTTGAATTGAACCGCAAAAGGCAAATATTTAATAAAATAGTTGAATCCTGAACCAAAAAAAAATTATTTTCAACCAAACAATTGCAGTTTGATCCAAAAAACATAACATTTTTCCAAAAAATATTAATTATCGTTTGAAAGGGAGAAAGAGCATGTTTCTACAAAACTGTTGAATTTTTAACAAAATAATTGAGTTTCTACCAATTAATTGGATTTTCAACCAAATGCACGAATTTTCTTCTGAAAAAGACGAATTCTCAAGAAAATACGTATGTTTTCATCCGAATTGTTGAATTTTCAACCAAGTATATTACGTTTTTCAGAAAGAGGAATTTTCAAGAAATAACGTACACAGAAAATCGCCGATCCTCCAATATACACCGAAATCGGTGTTCTATAGAGTTGCAACAAATTTGAGCCACACAGGTTCATTTGGAGAATCTAGGGGAAAAGCATCATTTAGACACTGTTTTTTCTCATCCAGTGCAACGTGAAGTGTCGTCTACAAACTGTAAGTCACCTGTCAAGATCATTTTGTCGGTCGTTACTTGAGTGAAACAGATGTTAATAAGCAAGTAAGTTATAATAATAATTACCTAACTTTTTATTTCCTCCTATTTACCGGCGACTAAATAGTCTTGGAATAAAAATAGTACTTGGCGTGATATAATATCCAAATGTTAGGTTAGTCAAAACCTACTATATGACATTCAAACCACCAAAGCCGGGATGTACAAACTAAGTCGTGACCGTCTGCATCGAAATTCATGCCTGGTCGTTCGAACAAATTTCCAGTAGATTTTCTGTGGAAGTTTAAAGGTATCTTAGATATCTAATCTTACAGAGGCTAGTGTCATACATGAAAGATAAGGTAAATACAATTGTATAATAAAAACAGAAATTTGTTTTTCGTGATGATTGGGGATGTAAATTTGCATGAAACTTTAGCCTGATGAAAAGTTTCATGAAACATTGGAATGTTTCAAATATAGCAGCGGGAACATTCAAACTGATAAGATAAAAGCCTATTAGGTATTTTCACTTCAATAAACAGCTAACTTCACTTCGTAAATTGCTGAGGGGAAAATAGGGGACCAAATGTATGGGATTCAGTTCATTTTTGCCCTATTTTGCTAATATCTTCGTAAAAGGTAATTTTTTCTATATAAGTAGTTAAAAAATAGTTTTTATTTTTTAATTACTATTTTATGAAATAATAATAATAATGATTATTAATTACAAATATATTACAGAAATAAAGTTTTGTTCAATGCATTTGATCCATTTCCCCCCCTCAGCTTTTAACAAAGTGAAGTTAGCTGATGGTTGAAGTCAAAATACCTATTGAGGCTTTCATATCCCAACTTTTGCCTGCTGGCTGATTTGATTTATTTTTCCGGTTTGTACTGTGGACCAATGATGCCAATGTTGGCACCCTGAGCTACGACGCTTGCGTTAGGGCTGAACGCTGGTTGGCCACACTTGGCGCGCGATTCAAAATTAAATTGAAAAAAAACAATTCTTGTAATTTAAATAAATAATTATTAAAATATGCACAAGAATGTATTCAAATTATGTGAATTTTGATTTCAGACAAGAAAAAAGTGTATAACACATATTTTATAAATAATACTTTATTTTCATTGTACTCCAAAAACTGACTTATAGCTCATAAAACATTTTGTAATAGATACATTTGTTGAAATACCATATAATGTTTCTGCAGCTTGATATATAGAAGCTAATTGTAGAATTTAATAATGATAATATTTGAATTTTTCTAAAAATAATTTCAGCTGAGAGTATTGTTCTTTTCGATTAAAAACTTATAATTAATTATTTTCAATCACTTTTCAAAGAAATTTCTTTTGGAATTAAATGTTTTGTAAAATATAAGTTGGTCTTTGGAATTCAATGAAAATAAACTGTTATTTATATAATATATGTGTTATATTTTTCTTGCCTGAAATCAAAAGTTACACAATTTATATACATTATTGTGTATATTTTAATAATTATTTATTTAAATTACAAGAATTTTTTTTCAATGTAATTTTGAATCGCATTTCAAAGGGTAGACAACCAGCGCTCAGTTCTAATGCACGAATGAATGAAAATTATTATCATTTCATTATTGCATTAAATAGTCCCTAAAAAAGAAAAATTATTTTTCAATTGCACTTATACAGAAAAATTACTTTCTACGAAGATATCAGAAAAATAGAGCAAAAATTAACCGATTCCCATGAATTTGGTCAATTATTATCCCCTCAGTATTCAACGAAGTGAAGTGAGCTAATGATTGGAGTGAAAATACCTTATTGTATATGTAGACGGTCATGACTTTTTCTATACATCCCGGCTTTAGTTTAAGGTGGTTTTAGCGTGACTCAGTGAGTCATATGAGAGTGTAAAAAAGTATTTTTGATTTACATGGAATCTTTTGTGTTTGAAAATCCGAAAATTAA
>NC_046660.1:51548934-51620920 GCF_010883055.1 Belonocnema kinseyi
GAAAATTAAAATTCGAAAATTTTTTCTAAAGCCTCCAGGGGACTTCGTTTTCGCACGAAAAAATTTTATGTGCCCTTATTGCATCCGGACCCACAATTGGACCTCATTAGCTATGCTATTAGAAAAGTTTGATTTTTTTTGTGAGAGAGGGTCCATATATTACGTGATGCTACTTTAAGAGATTTTTTTACTCATCCCCACTTTTGACAATTTGTGACGACTGGGTAACCCCCCCCCCCCACTGAAATTTCATGAACCCACTCCTATTTTTAAACTGTTTCCGGTATCACTGATTTTTACCCGCATTAATCGTATGGGGGGTCAAATTGATCTAGGGGCTTGAAAATGTAGTAAATGTGCATACAAAATTCTGGAAAAATTCATGGATCAATTTTGAACCTCCTCCTTTATGTTGAAATAATGGCATTTGATATTCGTTAAATCAGAATAATAAATAATGAAAAATAAACAAACTCGTGATAGTTTTAGTTTTGGCTTGGGTCAACCCCCCCCCCCCCCCCCCCCCCCCCCATCGGATACAGCAATCAAGTTAAATACGAAATATAAATCAAATTTTAGATAACCAGTATTAAAACAATGAATAATAAATTTGAACTTTTTTTCTCATTTGAGAACGTTGATAAAATTTGGGGATGAACTTAAGCGGCAGATTACCTTAAAATATTAGGGGCCGTCCATGAACTATTTTTCACTTTTTTTAAAGAATTATTTTGTTTCTCCTGTTTTCAAGAAACATCCATTTTTTATTGTTTTTTCGGTATATTCAAAACAAATTAATAAAATAAGCCTAAAATTTAATTATTTTGTTGAAAATACAACTATTATTTTAAAAGGTCATCTTTTTTGGTCCAAAATTCAACTAGTTGGTTTAAAGTTGTACAACTTTGATATAAATTTTTTTTTGTATGAATTTTCATATCATTGGTTGAAAATTTTATTATTTCATTAAAAATTTCAATATTTGGCTAAAAAATTGTTCGATTTCGGTTGAAAATTTATTTTTTAACTGCAAATATAACTATTCCATTTCTTGTTGGATTTCTGTCTATCTTTTTTGTATACAATTCAACTATTTGGCTGAAGATTTATCATTTTTAGTTAAAAATTCATGTTTTTTGTTGATGATTAATCTTTTTTCTGTCGAAAATTAATCTTCTTGGTTAACAAAAAATTGTAGTTTGAAAATTCGAATACTTCGTTGAGTTTATAACCCTTTTCTTGAAAATTTCACTATCTGGTTGAATAAGGAATTCTTTTCTTGAAAATTTAATTTCTTTGTTGAAAATTCATTTCTTTGTTTGAAAATTTAACTATTTTGCTAAAAATTATTTTTTTGTCAAGTATCTTGACTGAAAATGAAACTATTGCATTTGTGGTAAAAAAGTTTTATTTCAAATTAAAAATTGATCGTTTCTTGTTTAGAATTTATATTTTTTGTTAAAGATTCTTCTTTTTTGGTAGAAAACTAGGCATTTTAGTAGAAAATTAATCTTCTTGGTAGAAAATATAACTGCTTGTTCAAAAAGCAACTGATTGTTGACAATTAATCTGTCTTGTCTGAGACTTCAATAGTTTTATTGAAAATTCGCAGTTTTTGGTTAAATTTAATTGTTTTTTATTACAAATTAAAATCGTTTTTTCGGTAGAAAATTAATCTTCTTGGTTGAAAGTTAATTCTATTGCGTTAAAAATGCAACTGTTTGGATGAGAATTAATCCCTTCTGGTTGAAAATTCATCGTTGTAGTGGAAAATTCAAATTTTCGGTCGTAAATTAACTTTTTTATTAAAAATTCATATTTCTGGGTTGGAAGTTCAAATGTTTTATAAAAAATTTGTCTCCTTGGCTTGGAACTTTAACAATTTAGTGAAAAATTGGAATTTTCGGTTAGAAATTAACATTTTGTTAAAAATTTTATATTTGGCAGAATATATTTGGCATAAAAAGCTCTATTTGAAAATTTAACTATTTTCTTGAAACTTCTTTTATTTTACTTCTTTTTATCAAAAAACAAAGCCATTTCATAATTTGATGAAAATTCAACTAATTGGTCGAAATTTAATTTATTTTGTCAAAAATTCGTCTTACATTAGTGAAAGATCAATCTTATTTGTTTAAACTTCATCATTTTGGTTGAGGATTCAACTACTTTGTTGAATTTTTTTTCTTAATTGAATTAAACTGGTTGAAAGTTAGTTTTTGAAATTGACAATTCAATAAATTGATGTTCTATTAAAAATTGATCTTTCATCTTCATTTTCTTTTGTAGAAAATGTATCTTATTGGTTAAACAAAAAACTCTAAGGTGAAAAATTCAACTACTTTATTTAACTCTTTTCTTGCAAAAAAAACTGTCTGGTTGAATAATAAACTCCTTTCTTGAAAATCCATCATTTTAGTTCAGAAATCATTGCATTGGTGGAAAATTTAACTATATTGTAAAACAGTCATTTTTTTTTTCGTTTCCAAATTAATTTTATTCGCTGTAAATATAACTATTTTATTTTTGGTTAAAAATGCATATTTTAACTAATAAATTGATCGTTTCTTGTTAAAAATTCATATATTTTGTTAAGATTTATTCTTTTTTGTAGAAAATTAATCTTTTTTAATAGAAAAATAATATTTTTGGTTAAAAAAAAAAACTATCGCGTTAAAAAAGGATCCAAATGGTTGAAAATTAGTCTGTTTTGGTTAAAAGTTTATTCATTTTGATGAAAAGTTTATTCTTTTTGGGTAAAAATGCAACTCCTTGAATGAAAAGTAATCTGTTTTCGTTAAACATTCGTCGTTGTAGTTCAAAATTAATCTATTTGTTGGTAATTTAAACTTTTTCTTGCAAATTTGTATTTTCGGAAACGAAATTGATCAATTTTATAGAAAATTTAACTATTTTGTTGAAAATTACCTTTCTGTAGACAATTTAAATACTTTGGAAAAAGTATTAAACTATTTGGTAGAAAATTCAACTAATTAGTTAAAATTTCGTATTTTTTATTTGAATTCAACTGGTTAAATATTCATTTGTTTCTCGAAAATTTGTTTTTTATGCTGAAAATGCAACAATTAAATTTTTTGTTAAAATTGATTGTTTTTTTTTTAAGTTGAAAACTCAACGATTTCGTTAAAAATTGATATCTCCAGTAAAAATTAACTTTTTTATTGAGAACAATGCTTAGCAAATTTACTGATGCCAAATTTGAACAAAGTTAGAGAATTTTGCGAAAGAATAATTTTTTTCCGTTTCCAAGCAATTTTCCCTTTTTCTGAATTTTTCGCGTGAACTTTATTAATATAAAACATTAAGACAATCCAACTATTTTTTGTCAAGGGCTCATTTTCTTCTTGAAAAGTCTACCATTATATTTTTTTGGGTTCGAAATTTGTCTAGTTTCAAAAATAGTTGATCTATTTTGTTGAAAGTTTAATTATTTTGTGGAAAATAGGAAAACCTTGTTGAAAATTCGTTTAATTTTTTGATATAAAATAATTTTTTCTCACTCAAAATTTATCTCTTCCAA
Source organism: Belonocnema kinseyi (assembly GCF_010883055.1). Taxonomy (NCBI): domain Eukaryota; kingdom Metazoa; phylum Arthropoda; class Insecta; order Hymenoptera; family Cynipidae; genus Belonocnema; species Belonocnema kinseyi. The sequence goes on from NC_046660.1 coordinate 51,552,476, forward strand.
TTTTGGTTAAAACTTGATATTTTTCAGTTAGAAATTTAATTATATGGTTAGAATGAATATTTTAAAAATAAAAATGTTGCATTTAGTTGAAAATTCTTTCTTTTTTATTAGAAAATTAATCTCATTGGTTAAATGTTCATAATTTTTTGCATCTGGTTTGGTTGAGGATTTAATTATTTTATTGAAAATTCGACTTTTTTTGTTACATTTAACTGTTTTCAATTAAAAATAAAATCATTTTTGGTCAAGCATACATAGATTGAGTTGAGAATTCATATTTTATTCCTAAAAATTCAACTGTTTCACAGAAAAATCGTCTGCTTGGCTTGATAGTTCAACAATTTCTAATAATATTAGACTAATCGGTTGGAAAATAACTTTTTGACTATAAAAGTATTTTGCTCGTAGAAAAGTAAAACATTTATTTATTTTGTTAAAAATTAAACTAATTGGCACAGAATTCATGTCTCTTGATGAAAATTCGTCGATATAAGTGGAAAATTAATCTTGCTTTTAAAAAATTCATTTCATCATTTGGTTGGAAATACGTTGTTTTTTTAAATCCATTTTTTAATTAAAAATTAGTTTTTAAAACTTAAAATTTGACGTTCCCATTTTTTATTGAAATTTTATTTTATTGAGCTGAAAAATAAACTTTTTCCTTGAAAGTTCATCTTTCTTCATTGAAAATTATCTTTCTTTTTATAAACTCTTTTTTGGTTTAAAGCACGACTTTTGTCTACAAAATCCTACTTTTAGGCTTTAAAACTGAACTATTTTATTGAAAATTCATCCAAGTTGAGGATGCAGTTACATTTTGTTTTAAATACGTCTTTCTACATTCAATTCTACTGGTTACTAATTCACTTTTTATAGTAATTTTTGAAAATAAAAATTGAGATATTCTATTCTTTGTTAAAAACTTTTATTTTTTATTAAAAAATTCAACTATTTGGTTGAAAATTCTCTTGGCTGAAACTCAATTTTTTTTAAATTTAACTTTTCGGGTGGAAAATTCAACAATTTGGTTGTAAATATTCTTGAGTTAATTTTTTTGTTTGAGAAAAATTGGACTATTTGGTTCATAAATCATCATTGTATGTTGTATGATTTATTTTGGACCTTTGTCATATTAAATCGAATAAAAAAATGCTGTCCAAGGTTCGAAAGCCTATTTTTCGCAATTTGAAAGTTCGAAGTTAAAGGCGTCTTCTTAATTCTTCAACTTAGCAATTTCTATTTACGATTCAGTTTTTCATTAACAACTTCAACTTACGATTTGCGTCATTTTTTGATTAATCGTTTTCCTCAGTTTTTTCCGCAAGATGTAAGAAATCAAAGAAACCTGAAAAAGAAACAAAACATTATAATAAGTTACTTGTAACAGATGCAAAATTCGTATGGTGTCAATTTTTACATATCGTTTATATTTTTTAAAATATTTATTGCCAAAATAGATTGATCTTTTCCCAAATGTAACTGATAGTTATATTTCCTGGGCTATAAATAACAGGGAATAAAAATTGTTATTGGAGAACGAACTTTTCGGGAAATATGTATTTGTAGATGGAATACACAAGATAATTTTTATAGCTGAGTGTAAAAAGTGTTGCACACACAAAAGTGATTTTAACCATTGTTTGATTCAAATCTCTCTGATCGTGCCGGTTCGCAAACATTTTTGACGGTTATTTAAATTAAAAGATTCGAACTCTTAAAAGTGATTTTTTTATTTGAAGTAATCAAAACTAATCTGCAAATTAAGACACTAGGCGTCGAATTCTTTTGAATTTTTAATTTCATGCTTAAAACATTTTTAATTGAGAAAAATTTAAAGTACATTCCATTAAAATGCTGAATTTTAAAATCTGCACTTTTATCAATTGAATAGTTGAAACATTTATGCCTTAAAGTTATTAATCTAAGCTATCACGGCAACAAAAAGATTCCTCTTTCAATTGGCTACAAAATTGAAAATAAAAAAAATTAATAACGAAAATTTCCTCTCTTGCAACTCAATGAAAATTTCCAAACAAACAAAGAAGTGCCTCATAAAGTTTAGGAAAACTTGAAACCCTTAATTTCCTTCCTTCCATCTGGACAAGAATCTTTAAAATAAAAAATAAATTTGCTTCTAATTCAGACAAAATTAAAACAAAAATTTCCTTCCTTTGAGTCGACAAAAATCTTTAAAAAATGTTGTTTGAATTCAGGAAAAATTGAAAACCAAAATTTCCTCCCATCCAACTCAATAAAACTGTTTCTCTTTCAAATAGTAAACTATTGAAAATCAAAATATTCTCCCTTCCAAATCGATTAAAATGTTAAAAAAAAAATCCCCCTTTTACAATTCAGAAAAAATGAAAAATAATAAAATTTTTCCCTTAAACTAAATTAAAAATAGTAAAAACAAAAAATTACTCCTTTCAATTAAAAAAATATTGAAATTTAATCCTTAACAGCCAATTAAATTTTCGATTAGAAAAAATTAATTTCAAATCTAAAAACAATGAATTTTCAATGAAATAGTTAATTTTTTCAACCACAAAAATAAAAAATAAAAAAATAAAAATAAAATAAAATCGTCAAATTTTCAAGTAAGCAGATGTTCTTTCGTTTAAGTTTCAACAATGTAGTTGAATTTTGAATAAAAAATATGAATTCTCAACAAAAAATGTATCTAATAGTTGACATTTCAAACAAAAACAGTTTCAATTTTGAATAAGAAACAATTAAATTCAATAAAAAAGATGATTTTGTCTCCAAGGTTCATATTGTAACAAAAAGACTTTTTTTTGAAAATGCATAATTTTTAACCAAGTAATTAAATTTTTACCCAAAGAAATGAATTTTCAATTACGATGATTAATCTTCAATAAAAAAAGGAATTTTTAAACTAAAAGTCCTAGAAACTTTTCATAAATGAATACAAATATAAATACGAAAGATGAATTTCGAGAAAATACATGGATTTTTAACAAAAAAAGTTCAATATTCAAAAGAAAATTGAAAAGTCATATTTTTAGATGAAAAAAATATTTTTTAACAAAAAAAAAACAAATAGATTTTTTAAACAAAATAGTTTTAATTTCTTACTAAAGAATTACGGTTTTTTCCTATTTTTTCAACTTATTTTGAACATTTCAGATAGGTCAAGATAATAAACAATTATATCTAACAGAAATAATTATTGAAAAAATTGATTATTATTTTTAATAATATTTTGTTTAAATAATTCCAGAAAGCAGCTGTTTTTTCTTAAATTTTCAAGTTTCGGTCCATTTTTCCACCAGCGTGAGGTGATAATTAATTCAAGTTAACCAAAATAATTAGTTAAACAATTAATTATTCTTTACAATTATCGTTTCTCAAAGTAATGCTAGAAAGTTGCGGGTTTTTCTAAAATTTCCAGTTTTTTTTAATTTTCAGTTAGGTACAAATAATCAATATTAACATTAATTTAAACAAAAAAGCTCTCAGTAACTACTTCAAGGAAAATTTGCATTTCATATTATCTATACAGAAAATTTGAAGAGTATTTTAAATAACTGTTTGATTGCAGAAAAATACATTCACAATTTTTTTTTAAATCATTCTTTTTATTGTTTAATTATTATGTGTTCATAAAGGAACAGCCAAAAAAAAGTTAAAAATTTTAGGAAAAAATGCAACTTAGTAGCAATTATTTAAGAGAATATAATTATAAACAATAATAATTTTGTTTCCTAACTTGCATTAACTATCACCTGAATAAGTGAAATATTAACGATAAGTAGAAAATGTATGTAAAAAACGTCAACTATCTAGTATTACTATAGAAGAACATAGTTATAAACAATGATTTGTTTAAAAATATAATTACTAAATTTTATTAACTTTTCTTTCACTCTGAGTGAAAAGTGAATACAAGGTCGAATATTCAAGAAAAATCGCAACTTTCCAGCATTATCCAAAGATAATATTATTAAAAATAATAATAAATTATGTAAACAATTGTGAGTATTAAATTTAATTATCTCTTACCTTACTTTAAGTAAAAAGTTGACAAAAACTGCAATTCTCGAGGAGTATTAAAAGAGAATTCTATCATAAATAATAATAAACTATTTAAACAATTATTTTGTTGAATTAAATTGATTATGGCTTTACTCTAACTGAAAAATTGAAAACTTCGGAAGAAACAGCGACTTTCTAACTCTATTTAAGAGAAAATGTCCTAAGAACAATAATAAATTGTTTAAACAATTTATATAAAAATCTAATTATCGGTTGAGAGCAGTATTTCATGTCATAGAAACAATTTGTATAAGAAATATATAATTAGCGACAAAAAATTGCAGAACCCAATTTTTCACTTATGGTGTTTTTTGGGACATTATAATACTACTTTATACTGATAATTAAATGTTTACAAGAATTTCTTGAACAATTTTTTATTATTTTTAGCAATTTCTTCTTAGAAAAGTCAGAAAGTCGTTGTTTCTTAAAAACATGTTCACTTTTTGTCCACTTTTCGTTTTAAGTGAGTTAATATTGAATTCAATTTAGCCAAATAAATTTTTGAAACAAATTATTATTGTTTATAGCTATCTTCTTCTATATTAAAAATAGAGAGTTACGTGTTTTTGTGAAATTTTCAACTTTTGGTCCACTTTTCAATTAGAGTAAATAACTAATTAATTCATGTTCATAAAAATATTCGTTTAGATAAATTATTATTATTGTTAATAATATTCGCTTTGCTTATCGGTAGAAAATTTCGATTTTTAACATTTTCTTAACTGTTTGTGTATTTTTCAAATTAAATGACTTGGTAATTAATTAAATTAGCAAAAATAATTGTTTAAATTAATTTTTATTCCTTATCATTATTAAGGCCAGATATTTACAGCTTCTTTCCGAAATTTGTAACCTTTTCTTAATTTTCAACTTGAACAGGTAATAATTAATGCAAGTAAACAAAATTATTGGTTTAAATAATTTATTATTGTTTATGACTATTATCTCTTAGATAAATGCTAGAAAGTTTCAGTTTTTCTGAAAGGTTTAACTTTGCTCCACCTTTTCCATTATGAATCAATAATAAATAAACATTAGAGAGAATAATATTTCCAACGATGTCTTTCTTTATTGTGAATAAATTTTTCTTATATAAAACGTAGTCCTTCCGCCTACTGCTAATTATTCCATTCTTTATTTTATATTTCTTGTGTAAGATAGCTTTTTTAAAATTATTATTAAGTAAATATTGGAGAAAGAGCAATAATAATTCATTTAAAAAATACAATATATTTGAATTTATATTATTTATTACTTTACAAAGTAAAAAGTGGGTCAAAAATTAAAAGGTTGCACAAAAATCTGCAAGTCTAGCATTAATAAAGAAGAAGCTAGTCATGAACAATAATATATTTAAATAATTATTATAGCTAAATTGAATTCATTATCAACCCACTCTACGTCAAAAGTAGAAAAACAGTAGTAGAAAATAAAAAAACTGCAATTTTCTAGCATTATTCTGAGAGAATATTATTGACAACAGTAATAAATTGTTTAAACAATTATTTTTGTTAAACTTATTTAAGTATTACCCCACTTTATTTAAAAATTGGGTAAAAATGGAAAATTTGTGAAGAAAATGCAATTTTACAGCATTATTCTAAGAGAATATTAATAAAAATAAATTGTTTAAGCAATTATGTAAACACCTAGTTATTAGTATAAAGTAGCATTTTATGTATTAGAAATAATTTGAATTTAAAAAAAGCAAGAAAGTCATAATTAGCGCCAAAAACTCGCAAAACCAAATTTTCACTTATGGGGGTTTTTTTGGACCCCATGCAATGGACTTATGGGAGAGACTTAAAAATTCATACTTTATTCGTATTCTATGGCTAATTTTTAAGAGATATGCAATTTTGATTTTGTTTTTCAGGAAACAATTAAACATGCCTGCACATAATTATTTGATTGTCACTTCTTTTCGTGAGAGAAAACGGAACAAACAAAAATAAAAATATGAACCTTTTTAGTTTGGCTTGGACAGTCAAAAAAGGATTTTGAGGAATTAATTTGTTTTTGTTTTGATTCCTCTTCCTGCTCAACCATTCCTGAAACTAAATTCCTTTCAACTTTATTTTTGTAGATATTTGACCAAAAAGTGATATTACTTCCAGAGCTGCCATTAAAAAATTTGTTTAAATTGTTTTTAACAAAATAGTTAAATTTTTAAACAAAAAGTTAAATTTTCATTCAAAAAGCTGAATTGTATAACAAAAAAGGCATTTTTAATCAAATACATGAACTTTGCACCAAAGAAATTTATTTGCCACCAAGAATAATTTTCTATACAAAAAATTAATGTTTAATCATAGTTAAATTTTCGACAAAAAAGATTAATTTTCTGGTAGCTAAGCAAAAATAATTTTTAAAGAAAAACAAAAAGAATTTTGTATAAAATAGTTAAAAATCCTCAAATATTTTAAATCCTTTCAAATCTCTTGAAATGCTTCAAAGTTCTTGAAAATTCCTTGCAATTTTAAAAATACCCTAAAATATTTCAAATCCTTTAAAATATTATGCTAAATTATTGAAATCAATGGAAAATTCCTTGAAATCTATTAAAATATCCTAAGATATATCAAATCCTTTAAAATCTCATATTAAAATACTGTAATCCATTGAAAATTCCTTGGCACATTTTAAAATACTCAAAAGTACCTCGAAACCTTCAAAATCTTTTGAAACACGTTGTAAACTTTTAAAGATTTCTAAAATACGTTAGATTTTTAAAAAAATATCTCTGTTAAAATTGTTAAAATTCTTTGAAATTTCTATAAATTATAAAAATGAATTCAAAATTCCTGGACATCTTTTAAAACATCTTCAAATATTTAAAATCATTACAAATCTTTTGAAATTTCTAGAAATTTTTTAAAGCTCTTGAAAATTCCTTGACATTTTAAAAATACCCTAAAATATTTCAAATCCTTCAAAATATCATATTAAATTACTGTAATCAATTGAAAATTCCTTGAAATCTTCAAATTCTCTCAAATTTTTCAAATCCTTCAAAATCTTTTGAAATACCTAGAACATTTTTTTTAGGATTTTTAAATTACTTTGGGATTTTTAAAAATAACCCTACTAAAAATTTTTTAGTTATTTGAAACTCCTGTAAATTATAAAAATAAATGGAAAATTCCTTGACATCTTTTAAAACATCCTCAAATATTTAAAACTCTTAATAATCTTTTAAAATCTCTTGAATTTTTGTAAAGCTTCAGATTCAAATTCAAATTTGAAAAAATTCCAAAGTACTTTAGAAATCTTTAAAATGTGTCAAGGGGTTTCAAAAGATTTTAAAGGTTTCGAAATACTTGAGAGTATTTAAAAATGTTCAAAGGAATTTTTAATGGATTACAGTAACTTAATATGAGATTTTAAAGGATTAAAAATATTACAGGGTATTTTTTCAATTTCAAGGAATTTTCAAGAGTTTTAAAAATTTTCAAGAGATTTCAACAGATTTTTAAGAATTTAAAATATTTGTGGATATTTTAAAAGATGTCAAGGAATTTTCATCTTGTTTTTATAATTTTAAGGAATTTCAAAGAATTTTAAAGAAGTACTTTACGAAACTTTGAAAAAAAGGTCAAGGTATCTCAAAATATTTTGCAGGTATTGCAATATTTGAGAGTATTTTTAAATGTTCCAAAGAATTTTCAATTGATTGTGGTCATTCAATATGACATTTTGAAAGATGATTCAATTGATTTCAAGAATGTAGAATGAAATTGTAAAAGATTTGAAATATTTTAGGGTATTTTTAAAAGTTTTAAAACGTTAAATATTGAAATGTTTGTGGATTAGAGTTTTGAAAATGGGATCAATACAAATTTAAAGCTTTCTAAATTTAATTTTTAAAAATTTACAACTATTCAGTAAGAATAATTTTCAACTCTATGGGATTCATGTCTTCAAATTTTGAATTTAAAACTTAGAAGTTTATTTATAAAAAATTAATAACCATAAATAAATTGAAAGCATTCAAACTTTAAATGTACGTTTTTCAGTTGGGCAATCTCTAAATAAAATTATTTCAGGCTAAAATTTATAAAACAGAAAAATTTCAAAATGTTAAAAATTTTAATGTTTGTAGATTAGTTAAAATATTGAATTAAAGTGTCAATAGAAATTACTTGAGTTAAGTTTCAACTATTTTTGATACGATGTTTGTATTTAATTATAAAATTCTATAATTTTTTGTTGAAATACATACTTTTAAATTTTGAACGCTTTCAATTTATTTACGATTCCTAATTTGTTGTAAATAAACTTCAAAGTTTATCATTTAAATTTGAAATTTCAATATTTAACGTTTTGACATTTTTCTGTGTTCTAGATTTCAGTATGAAGCTTTTAAAAATTGCAAGAGATTTCAAAAGATTTTCAAGGATTTTAAATATTTGAGGATGTTTTAAAAGAAGTCTAGGAATTTTCAATTTACTTATAATAATTTACTTCCCCCAAAACTATTCGAAATCGGTTATTGGAAATCGGAAACGGAATCAGGGAATCAAAATTCAAAACAAATGAATAATTTGCCTCAGTGTCGCCATCTATCGCATCTTTGTATAAACACATTGAATTTACTTTCGCGGCGCAAAAGATCAGAAGCACGTGTATATGTGGTCCATTTCGTCAGTATTTGATTTTGCATTTTAAAGAATTTCAATTTATACTTAATCAACAAAAAAAACCCGTTATATAAACATCAAAAATTCTTTATTTTATTTTTTTATCGAAACAATAAATTAACGTTGAACTTACGATTTTTAATCATACGCACCCGAGAACTCTCGATTAGTCACGTGATGTCAACATGATCAACAACAGAAACAATTGCAAGCGGCAAATGGGTAATTCCAATAGTGAAATAACAGTGATAAGAGTGTAATATGTAACAAATGTGAACAAATATAAAAGAAAAGGTTTGAATTAAATTCGTAATTTTGTTAAAATGGCCCCAACAATTCAGAACACGACCGCTAATGTAAGGGATAAAAATGATCTGCCGTCAACTGATAAAAAGTAAGTTTATTTATAAATTCACGCGATCGGAAATTAAAGGTTATATTTCTGCTTATAGTTTTGCGCCCTTTCTAGTTTCCAATCGTACACCTACCCCTTCTTTTTTTCTCAATTTTTTTATTAAGTATATATTGCTAATGTTTATAAAATATAATTAAATCTTTTTTATGATTCTAAGTAATTTACAAATTGTGAAGAAAATTCGAGAAGTTTTCCAAATATTGAATAAATTTCAGATAATAAATGTTAATAAAATTAATGAAGTAAAAAAAATGTTCTAAAAATTATCATATATTATAATTGTGCCAGTGGTTCGGGAATTCTTAACTGCGCAGTTTTAATTCAGCAATCGCAGATAGTATCTTGTTCCTTCTAGCAATTTAAATCAAATGAATGTGGATATGCTCTATTCATTTTAATTTTAATCGCTTTAAATTCGTAATATTTGAAGTAAAAAAATTGCATTTTCAACAAAAAAGATCACTTTTTAACCAAATAGTTTAATTTTCAAGCAGAACTGAAATTTCTAATTATTAGTTTAAAAAATTAATTTTCAACAAAAAAAAGTTCTAACATAATAACAATTTTATTTGCAAGCAAGGAGGTGAATTTTCTACAATATAATTAAATTTTTAAACCAAAAAAGTTTAATTTTCCACCAAAAAAATATGAATTTTCAGCCATTAAGATTATTTTTCTTTCAAAAATAAGATTTTTCAACATAAAAGTTGAATTTTTAACCAGGAGATTGTTTATTTAAATTGTTTAATTTTTAAATCAGAAAGATGGATTTTCTACAAACCAGTAAATTTTTAAACACATAGATATGATCTTTTCTAACAAAAAAGTTAATTTTAAAACAAATAGTTTAATTTTCAACCCAAAATGACGAATTTTCAACCAAAAAGTTAGCTTTTTAACAAAAAAAGGTGCATTTTTTGCGGAAAATATAATAGTTGATATTTAAATAAAGAAATATTTAAATTTTAAATTAAAAATGTTTTAAACTATCAAAAATATAAGAACTTTTTTATAAATTTAGGAATTAACTTTTAACAAAAAATCAACATTTTTTCAACAAAATAGTTTAATTTTAACCCTAAAAAGATAAATTTGTTGCGAAAAGTATAATGTTTTATTGGTAAATAAAAAATTTTTTAATTAAACCAAAAAATAATTTTTGTGAAAATAAATTTTCAAAGAAAAAAAATTAAACAAAGTAGTAGTTCACTTTTGAATTTTGAATTTTAATTTATTGAATTTTAATTCAGAAAACAGAATTTTCAAGAAAGAGGATTAGTTTTTTACCAAGAAGAGTGAATTTTCAATAAAATACATGAATTTTCAACGAAAAAATACAAATGTTAAACTAAAATTGAAAAAGTTACATTTTAAAATAAAGATAATAATATTCAGAAAGAAAAAGAAAGCATTAAATTTTAGATTTTTAGTTAAAAAAAAAAATTTGAACCAAACAGAAACAATTTTTCAAACAAAAAAATAGTTTAATTTTCAAATACAGAGTCGAGTTTTCTACAAAATAGTTCTACTTCGTATAAAAAAATTAATTTTCAATCAATTTGATCAATTTTCTACCAAACCAGTAAAATTTTCAACCCATAAATATGAATTTTGAATAAAAAATTAATTTTCAACATAATAAAATTTAAAAAAAAATCAACGGAAGAGATGAATTTAAAAATAAAATAATGACTCTTCAAACGAAAATTGAATTTTGAGTATAAGACGACTTTTAAACCAGAGAAATAATTTCAACTAAAATTATGAATTTCCAACAAACAAAAAATGAATTTTTAACCAGTTAGCTCAACATTTAACCAAGAAATATATCTGTTAACAAAAAAGATTAATTCTCCGCGAAAAATGACATTTTTGATAGACAGATTAATTTTCAATCAAACAGTTGAATTTCTAACCAAAAAATTACATTTTTGCAAAAATCAATTAAATATGAAACGAAATAGACAAATTTTTAACAAAAAAGACGATTTTTTGACCCAATAATTGAATTTTCAACTGAAAAACAAATTTTTAACGAAAAAAGGAATATTTAAATATTTTTTTTTTGAATCTAATTTTCAACCAGAATACCTTTAACAAAATATCTAAATTTTCAACAAAGTAGTTCAACTTTTAACAAAATGGAAGTATTTCAATGTTTAAATATAAAAATATTAATTCTTCACGAAAAATTTAGTAGCTGATATTTCAAGCAAAAAAGATTTTATTTTCAAATTAAAAACAGTGGAATTGAAAAAAAAGTACAAAATTTCAACGAAATAGTTTAATCCCTAAGAAAAACAATTTAATTTTCAATCAAGCATTTACATTTTTAACTAAAAAGTATGACTTCTAAAATAAATTGTTAAATTTTTTATCCAAATAATAAAATTCTCAACTATAAATATTAATTCTGAACCAAAAATGTGAAAGTAGACTTTTCAAGAAAAGAGAATAAACTTTCAACAAAAAATTTTTAGATTTTATTAATGGGTTCTATTAATTTATTTCCCATTTAAGAGGAAAAATTAAAAAAGGTAAAAGACTCTGAAACCTGCGATAAATAAATAGGAATTTTGGTATATTCATATAACAAAGAATAATAGTTTAAATAAACGTTGAAGTGCATTTTCATTCTTTTAAAGCCAAACTATTCATAGTGGATTACGCGATTATAGAATATAATTTCAAATATATCATACGAATGTAATTAATTAACTTTTAATTGTTTATATTTTTTTTTAAAAGTTTTATGTTTATTGACTTATAAATTCAAGGACTTTAAAATTGTTAATTTAATTTATTTTTTTGGAATTAAAATCCTTGGCGTAAATTCCAAATAAAATCGCCATATAAAAGAATTTCCAATTAGTTAATAACATAAATGTTGAACAGGATGCGCACTTTTTTCTTTTATTTTTCAGATCTGAAATATTATCAAGGGTAAAATACTGCAACACTTTGCCAGATTTTCCATTCGACGCAAAATTTATTACGTATCCTTTTCCAAGTTTACGGTAAGTTTTTATTTTAATGCAAACCAGGGGCGTTAAAAAAAAGTCTGAATCTTATCTTGCATTTTTGTTTGTGTTTTGTTCCTTTTGAGACAAAAATGAAGCACATGGAAGGAGAAATTAATCGGAATTTCTGTTTCCACTAAAAAAATAATTTTTCATGAAAACGGCTTATCAACATGTAAAATGAATATTTTTGAAAAATTTGTTTAAGCTTGATTTTTTAAGAACATAAAAATAATTTAACCCTTAAAGTGCATTGTGGGTGTTTGATACCCCAAGCAATTTTCAAACTCATCAGTCTACTAGCAACAGCTGCTGAAAACGAAGGTAAAAAATTCGTTGGGTATACAACACCCAGTGTGGAATTAGTGAGTGAAAAAGTCATATTGGAGCAAATTTTTGTTTGGAACTTTTATTGATTTTTGTTCACTTTCTAACATAAGTATATCATATGAAGTGAAATAATTTTTTTTTATTATTTCATACTTTTTTTCTTTGTGGGTGGCTTATAACTTACGGCAGTGCGTTATACGAGAGCAGATTGTGGATGTGTTAAATAAAATATAATTGTTAATATACAGTTATATATGTCTCTTTTTTTCAATTTCTAGCATTTTTATGGTATTACGTGTCAAAGTCCCTCAATTTTTATAATAATAAGTCGATTTAAAGCAATAAATCTGATATATCATTTTATCATAAAATTTACTTTTCCACTGTGCAAATAAATATCTTTTTTGAAAGCACCCATGGTGTAATATTTTTTTATGAAAGTACACCATTTCAAAAATATATAATTATAAATTTTCAGGTTAAAATAATTAAAATTGCGTGAGTTATGCATTTTTAAGTGAGAAACACTTTTTTCACTTTTTTTCAATAATTTTGTTAACAAACTTGAAGTAAATTAATGGCTTTAAAATCAACTCTACCTTTTAAAAGATACCTTAAACTATATCGAATAATTTTATTGCGAGAAAATATTCAATAGGGGTTTAACAATACATGATTAAATATTCTGGGGTGATAAACACCCACGATGCACTTAACCGTGATTTTTACCATGTATGCACTTTGAGGGTTAAATGTGTATTAGAAACCTCTCACTAAGTGGTAAGCATAAATAAACAAATTGTTATAAAAAAATATTTAATTTAATGAACCGCATCTTTTATATTCTCTATGGTTTTGCGTTATTACCTACTGTTTATGAGAAAAATTAATTTTTCTCTAAAAATAGAAAAATTATCGATGAAGTGTTTTAAAAATAAAAACTTAATCTGTAAGATTTTATTTTATTTTTAAATTATAAATACATTTTATTCAATAATTAATATATTTGACCGCTAAATATTATAATATTTGTTTCTCTTTCCAAGTGCTTAATTGGTTTCCTTTTTGTCAGGCCTCGGACTCACCACACTATTGATACTATTTGGCCCTTTTTTAAGCGGTCACGCTATTTTTCTACTACTTTGAAAAAAGTGATATTCAAGAAATAAATTAAATTTTTTTCTAACTTCTTCGCTAATTGGCAAAAATTGTTAAATTTTCAAGACCAAAATTCAAATTGTTGAATTTTCAAGACCAAAATTCAGCTTTCAACAAAGCAGCTGAATTAAAAAAAATGGATTTTTAACTAAGAAGATTAATTTTCTACCTAAAACTACAAATTCTCAACAAATTAGATCAATTTTCAACCGAACAGTGGATTTTTTCAATTAGAATTAATTCGCTAAGAACAAAAAATTAAGCACTTTAATTTCTATTAAAAAAAATTAATTTTAAAATAATAGTACAACAAAATTTCACGAGGCAGTTAAATTTTTTACCAAACTGTTTAATTGTCAAGTCATAAAGATTAATTCTCTACAAAAAAAGTTGAATTGTCTATCTGAAAATATTGGTTTCCATCAAAAAATTTAATAATTAATTAAACCAAAAAAGATTTTAATTTTTAGTAAAGAATAGTTTAATACAAGCAAAAAAAACGAATTTTCAAAAAAAGACTTGAATCTTCTACTAAAATAGATTAATTTTCAACCATGCAGTTTCATTTCTAAACAGAAAATTTTTTTTCTACCAAAAAATACGAGATTTCAAAAAATTACGTAGATTTTAAACGAAATAGTTGATATTTTATAGTTTCTACACCATTTATAATTACATAGATTATTTTAACTAAAAAAAAAACATTTTAAACCAAAAAAGAATAAGTTAGATTTTGATTTAGGAGCATTAATTTTTAATTAAAAAAAAACAATTTATATATAAAAAATTCATTTTCTACCAATCAGTTACATTTTTTTAAAAAAAAGTTAATGTCTATAAAAAAATCCAACAAAATAGTTATATTTTATATAAAATTTCAACCCAAACCAAATTCTCTACTAAAAATGACGAATTTTTAATGAAATACATACAGTTTTTACTAAATAGTTTATAAGCTTCAACAAAATACATAAATTTTCAACCATATAGTTGTATTTCTACCAAAAAAGCCGAATTGTCAATAAATTACATAAATTGTCAACTAAATGACATAAACAATGAACCTAATAATAGTCCAATTTTTATTTGAATAATTTTTTGCTTCTAATTTTATCGTTTCTAAAGATTTTTGACTAAATAGTAGAAGTTTTAAAATAAAAAAGATAAATTTTCAATCCAAAATAGATTAGCTAAATTTCTAATGAGCTGAGTTAATATTTCGTTTCTTATTAGATTTAATTAATTATTTTAATTTATTTGTTCGAAATGCAAATTCGAATTTCCTATACATAAGTTAAATCCCCAAACCGAAAATTTAAATTTTCAACAACAAAATAAATTTTCGGCTGAAACAGATTAATTTTTTATCAGATAGTACTTTTGACCAAAAAGGATTCAATTTCTATAGCAGAAGATACATTTTCCATCTAAGATAAATTTTCCACAGAATAGTCGTATTTTCGATGAAAGCAAAATTATTTATTCAAGAAAGAGAATTTTAATTAAATTATTTATTTTCGAACTAAGAGGTATGAGATCTTAACAATATTCTTGAATTTTTAACAATATAATTCAATTATAAAATAAACAACACAATTCTTAAATAAGAAATATGAATCTTTAACGAAAAATTTAATAATTGACTTTTAAATTGAAAAGAATGATTTTTCGACGAAAAATAATTGGTTTTTTTTACTGGATTTTATTAATTCAGTTCGCATTTGAGTATAAAAAATGAAAAAATTTTCTAGGGCGTGCTTAACTTTTTTCAAAATTTAATATAAAATTAAATAACAATGTGTTTTATTTGTGAAAGTAGCTTTATATTACTGGATTTTACTATCATTTGTTAGAAATAGTTTTTTTTTTTTTTTTGGTTGAAAATTAATTTTTCTAACTGAAAATTGAATTATTCTATTTTTGGTTCACAATTCGGCTTTTTAAATTAAATTTAACTGTTTTTTATATTTTTAATTACAATATTTTTTATTTGCAATATCAACTAGTAATTTTTTATTGAGAATTAGATTTTTTAATGAAAAGGCAACCAGTCGGTTGACAGTTCAACTCCTTTATTAAAAATTACATCATTGTAATTTAAAAATGTATCTCTTTAATTGAAACTTTAACAATTTTGTTCAAAATTCGTTTTTTTTTTACTGAAAATTTAGCTGTTCCAGGTGATGCTTAATCTATTTGGTTGATAATTCTATTCTTTAATTCCTAATAATGATAATAATAATAAATAATTTAATAAATCTATTCTTTGTTTTTTCTTCATTCGTAATTGGTTTTTCTTAATTCAAATTTTAACTTTTAAATTTATGATTAAGAATTCATATTTTTCAAATGAAAATTGATGTATATTGTAAAAATGGTATCTTTTTTGTTAGAAAATTAATTTGACTATCTCAGTTGAAACTTCAATTTGTTTGTAAAAAATTCTTTCTTTTCTTGACAGTCAATTTTTTTGATAGAATATTTAACTATTCAATTTTTCGTTAAAAATTGATATTTTTAGTTGAAAATTCCTCTTTTTGTTATAAAATTAATATACTTTATTACATTTCTTTTTTTCGGTTAAGCATTATTTCTTATACAAGGGGCAATGGGAAAAATTTGAAAAAATTCACGAGTATGAGGAAAACTGTCGTGAACCAATCGCAGTTGAGAAATTTGAGATTTAAATAATAATTAATAATAATTAATTTTTTTACATTTACTTTTTTTTAATTACATATTAAGTTTTAATTTTTAAATTATTATATTATTAAGAAATAATGTTCTCAACTTGACTGTTTTTGAATGTACCCGAAAATCCTTACTTTTTTTAAACATTTTTCAGTCTGCAAAGCACCAAATTTTTTTTACATAAATGTCTTCAAGCTCATTTACGTAGAACACTTTTAGCTTTCATATGACTATTTTATTATTGCGCTAGCTTTTTTTTGGCTGAGGCAGATGCCTATCACTTTATTTGAAAATTAATTTTTTTTAACTTAAGATTAAACTAATTCAGTACAAAATTTCCTAATTTTAGTTAAAAATTTATCTCTAGTTGACAATCAATTCTTGAATCTAAACACTTTAATACTTCAATATTTGGTTGAAAATTCATCTACTCTGTAAAAATGTCGTGTTTTCTTGTTGAAAATCTTATTTTTATTTTTTGGCTGAAAATTTATTTTCTTCAACTGGAAATATTATTCCATTTTTGTTTGAAATTTTATCATTTTTAGTTGAAAATTCATCTTTTTGTTTAAAAATTCTATTACTGGGTTGAAATTTAAACTCTTTTCTTATAAATTCCGTTTTTTGTTGTTGAACATTCAACTTTTGTAGTGAGCGATTCATAATTTTAGTTAAAAATTAATTCTTGAATTGAAAATTTAACTGATCCAGTTAAATATTCGATCATTTTAGTTAAAAATTCATCTTATTGGCTGAAAATCAATTTCTCAAATTAAAAATGTAACTGTTGAATATTTGGTTTAAAAATTATCTTTTCTCTATGAAAATTTATCTATGTTGTTCAAATTTCGTGTTTTCACTTTTTGAAAATTAGTTTTCATCAAATAAAAATTAAAGTATTCCATTTTTAGTTGCAAGTTTAACTTTTTTATTTGAAAAATCAACTATTTAGTTCGAAATCGCTTTTTTAAGTTAATGATTCAACTATTGGGTTTAAAATTCGTATTTTCTGGTTGGAAATGCAATATTTTCACTTGATAAATAGGAATTTAAAGCGTTTATTAAATTTTACATATTAATAGTACTATTTTTACATATTTAGATATTTGATAGGACTAAAAAAAAACATTTGTAATTTAACTATTGGGTTGAAGAATAACATTTGGTTAAAAATTCAATTGTTTTGAAGAAAAATCGCCATTTTTCTGGAAAATTTATTAATTTGGTTGACAATTAAACTACATATTTGATTAAAAATGAATTTGTTTGCTTCATAATTCATTTCTTTTTGTTGGTGAAAATGTAACTCTTTGTTTAAAAGTTTATATTGTTAAGGTTAAACATTCAACTAATTGGTTTAAAAATTGTTCTTTTATATTTAAAATTATTTTTTTTTACAAAATTTTTTCTTTTTTGTTTGAACATTAAACCATTTGGTTGCAAATTTAAATATTTGGTTAAAAATTCGTTTGATGGTAAACTGTTTTCTAAAACATCCGACTTCATAGTTTGAAGATTAACTATTTCATTTTAGTTAATAAAAATTCATCTTTTTGTTGAAAATCAATTTCTCAAATTAAAAATGTAACTGTTGAATATTTGGTTAAAAATTGATATTTTCTCTATGAAAATTGATCTATTTTGTTGAAATTTCGTTTTTTCTTGTTTTGAAAATTAGTTTTCTTCAATTCAAAATTAAAGTATTCCATTTTTAGTTGAAAAATTATCTTTTTTATTTGAAAATTCAATTATTTCGATCGAAATCGATTTTTTTTAGTTGAAGATTAAACTATTGGGTTCAAAATTCGTCTTTTCTGGTTAGCAATGCTACATTTTTACATAAAAAATAGGAATTTGAAGATTTTTAAATTGAATTGTATATCACCCATATTAATTTTACTCAAAAGAATATATTCTCCTATATTCGTGAAAAATCTCCTAATTTCCTTCCATGTCTCCTCAGTTAGGTTCATAAATAAAAAAGCGGTTATTTAATTTTACATATTAATAATGTATACATATTCAAGAAGTTATTCCAAATCGATTATTAAAAAATATAATTTAAAGATTTTAGAAACCCTGTTAAAAATAGAAAATCCCAATTTTATAACAATATTTTTACACTATTTTTTAAATCTCAAAGATGATTCCGAGACCTGTTTTTATAGACCCTTAATTTTGGAAACAACCTTTGATTTTTTAGTTATTATAAAATGTTTATTTCTAGTTTCATTGAATATAATCCGACTTCCCTCGAACGTCATTACAAATACGATCTTCTGACTGAATCGGACTTAGGAGTTTCGATCGACCTAGTTAATCGAGACACTTATTTGCCCGATTTAAATGCTCATTTAGATCCAGCTGACGAAAGATTGCTTGAAGAAGATCTTCTTACGCCTCAGGACTCGAAGCGTTCGAAACATCATGCAAAAAGTGTCTCTTGGCTCCGTAGAACGGAATATATTTCGACTGAGCAAACTCGATTTCAGCCACAAACTATGGATAAAGTCGAGGCGAAAGTCGGCTACAATATTAAGAAAACTCTTGTGGTGAGTTTCCAGATTTATATTATTTACATTCCTGAAACAGGGATCACAGATTGTGCTCTTTTCCTCCTTTTGACATATTTTTCCTTTTTTTTTGTTACTAGGTCTGGATTTATTTTTTAAGCATCATAAAAATATGAATTTTCAACTAAAGGGATATTCTTCAATAAATATTTGATTTTTCAATCAAAAAGTTGAATTTTCTGGCAAATTGTGAAATTCGTAACCGAATGGTTGAATTTAAAATCAAGAAAGAAACGAAATTTCCATCAATTTTTTAATTCACAAGCCAAAAATAGGAATTTTTTACAAAAAAGTTGGAAATCCAACTCGAAATTACGAATTTTTAAAAGAAAGTGCATTTCTAACAAACTAATTGAGTTTGTAAACAAAGAAATGAATATTCAATTCAGAACTAATTTTACAGTCTAGAAAGATAGATATTTCAACCAAATTTGTGAATTTACTGGACAAGACGACAAATTTTCTACAAAATAGTTAAGTTCTTAGCTCGAAAATATGAATATTTAACAATAAAGTTAATTAAAAAATATATTTCAACAAATTTTTAATTTTTTTTAACCAAAGAAGAGCATCTTCAACTAAAAAATAGTTTTGAGTCAAAAATAAAAAAAAAATTAAACAAATTTTTGAATTACCTGACAAAAATGTAAATTTTTCCACAAAATAGTTGAAATTTAAACCCGAAATTATGAATTTTCAACAAAAAGTGTTTATTTCTAACCAGTTAGTTGAGATTTTATACAAATAAATGAGTATTCAACGCTGAAGATTTTTCGGTCAAGAAAGAAACAAATTTTATTCAAATTATTAAACATTAAAATTAATTTTCAACCAAATTGTGAAATTTGTAAGTCAAATGATGAATTTTCTACAAAAAAGATTTAATTTTCTAGCCAAAAATATTAATTTTCAATAAAGAAGAATTAATTTTATAGCAAAAAATGTGAATTTTCAACAAAAAAGTTCATTTAAAAATGAGATTTTAACAAAATAGTTACATTTTTAAACAAAGAGATGAATCTTAATCCAAGAAAGATTTTTCAGCAAAAAAAAAGAGTTCTGCAAATTTTTCAATTTGTGCCAAATAGTAATAATAATAATATTAATTTTAAACAAAAAGATGAATTCCTAAATAAAAACAACTCCTTTTTTATTATAAAAAATGAAATTTATATAATAAAAGATCAGTTTTCCACACAACAAGACGAATATTTAACAAATATTTTAGGTTTCAATCATTTATAGTTGAATTTTCAGTCAAAAAAGAAACGAGTTCTAACGAATTTGCTAATGATTAAAATTAATTTTCTACCAAATTGTTAACTTTGTAATTAAAAAATATGAATTTTCTACAAAGGAGAACTAATTTTCGAGCAAAAAATGTGAATTTTCAACAAAAAAGTTCATTTAAAAATGAGATTTTAACAAAATAGTTACATTTTTAAACAAAGAGATGAATCTTCAACCAAAAAAAATTTTTCAGCAAAAAAAAAGTTCTACAAATTTTTCAACACAAAAATAAACATTTTAAAAATTTTCTGTTGAATAATAATAATAAAATAATTTTAGACAAAAAAATCAATTCCTAAATAAAAACAGCAGCATTTTTACTTATAAAAAATGAAATTGATACCATAAAATATAATTATTCAACACAAGACGAATATTTAACAAAAGATTTTAAGTTTCAACCATTTATCGTTGAATTTTCAGTCAAGTAAGAAACGAATTTTAACGAAATTGCTAATAATTAAAATTACTTTTCTACCAAATTGTGAAATTTGTAAGTCAAAAAAATTAATTTTCTGCAAAGAAGAACTAATTTTCTAGCAAAAATGAGAATTTTTGACTAAAAAGTTAATTTAAGAATGAGATTTTAACAAGATAGTTACATTTTTAAACAAAGAGATGAATCTAGTACAAAGAAGATTTTTACAGCAAAAAAAGGTTCTGCAAATTTTTTTACAAAAATTAAACAACTTTTCAATTTTGTGCCTAATAATAATAATAATAATAATAATAATTTTAGACAAAAAAGATGAATTTGTAATTAAAAAAGATGAATTTTCTAGCAAAAAATGTGAATTTTCAACAAAACAGTTCATTTAAAAATGAGATTTCAACAAAATAGTTACATTTTTAAACAACGAGATGAATCTTCAATAAAGAAACTTTTTTCAGCAAAAAAAAGTTCTGCAAATTTTTTTACAAAAATTAAACAATTTTTCAGTTTTGTGCAAAATAATAATAATTTTAGACAAAAAGATAAATATGTAATTAAAAAAGATGAATTTTCTACAAAGAAGAATGCATTTTCTAGCAAAAAATGTGAATTTTCAACAAAAAAGTTAATTTAAAAATGAGATTTCAACAAAATAGTTACATTTTTAAAGAACGAGATGAATTTTCAACAAAGAAACTTTTTTTAGCAAAAAAAAGTTCTGCAAAATATTTTTACAAAAATTAAACAATTTTTAATTTTGTGGCAAATGATAATAATAATTTTAGACAAAAAAGATGAATTTGGAATTAAAAAAGATGAATTTTCTAGAAAGAAGAATTAATTTTCTAGCAAAAAATGTGAATTTTAACAAAAAAGTTAATTTAAAAATAAGAGTTTAACAAAATAGTTACATTTTTAAACAAAGAGATGAATCTTTAATCAAGAAAGATTTTTCAGCAAAACAAAAAAAAGTTCTATAAATTTTTTTACAAAAAATTTAAAAAATGTCTTATTTTGTGCTAAATAATAATAATAATAATAATAATAATAATAATAACAATAATTTTAGACCAAAAAGATGAATTCCTAAATAAAAACAGCTGCATTTTTACTTATAAAAAATGAAATTTATACCATAAAAGATCAATTTTCAACACAAGACGAATATTTAACAAAAAATTTTAAATCAAAAGGATTGTTTTCAACTAAATAAATTTAATTTCCTACCAAATGATGCAAATTATATACAAAAAGATGAATTTTTCTACCAAAAAGTTGTATTTTTACCTATATAAAAAAATTCAGCATAAACCATAAGGGATGAGTTTCCAAACAAAAAAGACAAATATTCAGCAAAAGAGTTAGAAATAGATTTTTCTCCAAAACAGTTAATTTTTCGGTAAAAAAAAAGATCAACCCAACTGTTTTGGGTTCAAAAGTGTATTATTTTGGCCGAAAATTTAACTGTTGGGTTAAAAAGTAACATTTGGTTAAAAATTCAACTGTTTTGAAGAGGAATCGCCTTTTTTCTGGAAACTTCATCAATTTGGTTAAAAATTCAACTGTTTCTAATTGAATTTTAATTTCCTTTGTTTTAAAATTTGACCATTTAAATGAAAATTTAATTATATGTTTAAAAGTTTCTATTTTTAAGGTTCAAATTCAACTAATTGGCTTTAAAATTTTCCTTTTCTATTTAAAATTTATTTTTCTTGTTGCAGAAAATTCGTCTTTCTTGGTACAAAATTTAAATTTCTTCTACAAAATTCGTTTATCTCTTAATAATGAAACAGTTTTTTGTTGAATTTTAATCTTTTTTGTTTGAACATTAAACCATTTGGTTGAAAATTTAATTATTAGAATTAATCTTTTTTCAGCTGAATGAGAAATAAAAATTTATCCACTGACAAAAATATAGTTAAAAAATGTAGTAGGCGGTTTAATTCCCGCTAGACTATACTCGAATTAAATACAATTTTTTCTAAATGTGCTCTTAATCTTCAAATTTTCTTTACAGGAAGGGATTTTATATTTGGATAGACCCAGTCAAATAAAAGCGATCGAAAAGACTTTTGAAGATAATAGAAAACCGCTGGTAAAGCACTACAGTAAACCGAACGTTTTTCCTGTCGAAATATTACCTGTTTTTCCTGATTTTTCGGTAAATTACTTTGCAGTTTAGGTACTTTTTAAATTTTTTCTTTATACATTTTTCCAAATTTATATTTTCAAATTTTCCAGATTTGGAAATATCCATGCGCCCAGGTTATTTTTGATTCTGATCCTGCACCAGTAGGTAAACCGGTTGCGGAACAAATTGAACACATGTCTCAAGCAATGATTCGGTAAAGTATTTTCTTTTATTTATAAACCTCGTACATATTCAAGTTTGCTTAAAAACTTGAAAATTTGGAAAAATCATGGAATTTTAAAGAAATTACTCGACTTTTTTGTCTTTTGTCTTCTTGTCCTTTTCTTTTACTTTTTTTTGTTTAAAATATTTGAAATTTCTTGGGAATATTTGTGAAATCGTTAAAGTCTTTTAAATTTTTTTAAGATTTTTGAAATATTTGTGTAAGATTTGAAATCTGTTGCGAAATATGCAAGAATCTATTCAAATTTTTGTAAAATATCTTAAGTTTTTGCTATATTTTTATAAATTTTATGAAATCTTTGAAATCTTTTGAAATATTGTGAAATCTGTTGAAATCTATTAAAATTGTTATAAAATATTTGCGAAATTTAAATATTTTATGCGGAACCTTTGAAATCTTCTGAAATATTTTTAAATATTTTGAAATCCTTCCAAATCTATTAAACTAAGGTAAGTCTGATTTTTTTTGCTAAATCTTTGAAAACTTCTGATATATTTATGATAGGTTTGAAATGTTTATAGAAGAACCGATAAAGTTTTTAAGACCTTTGTTGGAAAATCTTTGATTTTTTCCTGAAATATTTGGGAATTTTTCGAAATCTTTGAAATATTGATGAAAACGTTTGAAATATTTGAAACCTTTTAAAAAATATTTTGCAATCTTTGTAAACAAAATTTGAAGAAATTACAATCTTTTTCCGACATCTTCCAAATTTGCTGAAATATTTAGAAAATTTTCAGAAATAATTTTAAATATTTCGAATTCTTTGAAATATTTGAAATATTTTAGAAGTCTTTGAAATATTTTGAAATCTGTGAAATATTCGAAATCCTTAAAATCATTAAAATCATCAGAATTTTTGTGAAATCTATTGAAATCTTCGTAAGAATTGAACAATTTACAAAATTAATTTTTGTTTGAAAATCTTTAAAATTTTCTGAAATGCTGTGAAATCTTTTAAAACCTATGTAGATTTTTGTAAAATATTTGAATTGTTTTAAATATTTTTGAAATATTTGAAATTTCTAGAATCAATGAAATATTTAAAACCTTTTGTGAAATATTTATAAAATATTTGAAATGTTTGCGAAATTAAAAAAAAAATATGCGAAATATTTGAAATCTTCCGAAATATTTTTAAATCATTTAAAATCCTTAAAATATTTATGAAATCTTTTAAAATCTTTGTAAGACTTTGACATTTTTGCTAAGTCTTTCATAGTTTCTGATATATTTATAAAAGCTTTGAAATTTTTGTAAAAGAACCGATAAAATATTTAAAAGGTTTGTGAAATCTTTTTAAAAAAAAATGGAAAGATTTACAAAATTAAAATTTTGTTTACAAAATCTCAAAATTTGTCTGGAATATTGTAAATTTGGTTTAAAGTCTTTTAACATCCTTGTAAAATATTTTTAATATTTGTTGAAATGTTTCAACTTTTCTGAAATCTTTGAAGTAATTATGAAATCTTTTGAAATTTTTGAATTCATTGAAACGTTTAGAATTTATGTCAAATGTTTAAAACATTTTGTGAAATCTATTGAAATCTTTGTTAAATATTTCAAATCTTTGAAATTATCTGAAATATTTTGAAATCTTTGAAATATTTATGAAATCAATTGAAGTCTTTAAAACCTTTTAAGAAATATTTTGCAATCTTCGTAAAAAAATTGATAAATTGAAGAAATTTAAATTTTGTTGTGAAATGTTTCAAATTTGCTGAAATATTTGTCAAATCTGTTGAAATCTATTAAAATATTTTTAAAAATTTTAATTTTCGCGAAAGCTTTGAAATTTTCTGAAATAATTTGAAATATTTTGACAACAATGAATTGTTTAAAATATTTTAGAAGTCTTTGAAATATTTTCAAATGTTTAAAATTTTCTCAAAGGCTGTGAAATCTTTTTAAACCTATGTAAACTTTGTAAAATATTTTAAATATTTTAAAATATTTTTGAAATAATTGAAATCTTTAGAATCAGTGAAATATTTGAAACCTTTTGTGAAATATTAAAAAAATATTTGAAATATTTGCAAAATTTAAAAAATTTATGTGAAATATTTGAAATCTTCCGAAATATTTTTAAATCATTTAAAATCCTTAAAATATTTATGAAATCTTAAAAAATCTATGTAAGACTTTGACATTTTTGCTAATTCTTTGATATTTTCTTTGTGAAATCTTTTTTAAAAAAATGGAAAAATTTACAAAATTAAAATTTTTTTTTACAAAATCTCAAAATTTGTCTGCAATATTGTGAATTTGGTTTAAAATCTTTTAAGACCTTTGTAAAATATTTTAAATATTTGTTGAAATGTTTCAACTTTTCTGAAATCTTTGAAATAATTTTGAAATCTTTTGACATCTTTGAAATCATTGAAATCATTGAAACGTTTAGAATTTATGTCTAATCTTTGAAACATTTTGTGAAATCTATTGAAATTTTTGTAAAATATTTGAAATATTTGCGATATTTAAAAATTTGTTTCGGAAATATTTGAAATTATTTGAAATATTTTGAAATCTTTGAAATATTTATGAAATTATTTGAAATCTTTGAAATATTTATGAAATTATTTGAAATCTTTGAAATATTTATGAAATCAGTTAAAGTCTTTAAAACCTTTTAAGAAATATTTTTCAATCGTCGTAAAAAAAATTGAAAAATTGGAGAAATTTAAATTTTGTTGCGAAATCTTTCAAATTTGCTGCAATATTTGTCAAATCTGTTGAAATCTATTAAACTATTTGAAATTTTTTTAATTTTCGCGAAAGCTTTGAAATTTTCTGAAATGATTTAAAATATTTTGACAACAATGAATTGTTCAAAACATTTTAGAAGTCTTTGGAATATTTATGAAACCATTTAAAATTTTTTAAATTTTCTCAAAGGCTGTGAAATCTTTTAAAACCTATGTCAATTTTTGTAAAACATTGGAAATATTTTTAAATCTTCAAATTGTTTTAAATATTTTTAAAATCATTGAAATCTTTAAAATCAATGAAATATTTGAAACCTTTTGTGAAATATTTATAAAAAATTCGAAATATTTGCGAAATTAAAAAAATGTATGTATGAAATTTTCTGATTTATTTATAAAAGCTTTTGAGATTTTTGTGGAAGAACCGATAAAATATTAAAAAGTTTGGTAAATCTTTGTAAAAAAAATGGAAAAATTTACAAAATTAAATTTTTGTTAGAAAAATCTCAAAAATATTCTGAAATATTGTGAATTTGGTTTAAGATATTTGAAAATATTTGAAAATATTTTGAATATATGTTGAAATTATTCAACTTTTCTGAAATATTTTGTAATCTTTGAAATAATTATGAAATCTTTTGAAATCTTTGAAATCATTGAAACTTTTAGAATTTATGCCAAAGCTTTGAAACATTTTGTGAAATCTATTGAAATCTTTGTCAAATATTTGAAATATTTGCGATATGTGAAATCTTTGAAATTATCTGAAATATTTTGAAACATTTAAAATATTTATGAAATTATTTGAAATTTTTGTAAAGGAACGGATAAAATATTTAAAACCTTTGTGAAATCTTTGTAAAACAATAGAAAAATTCACAAGATTAAGATTTTTTTACAAAATCTCCTAAAATTTCTGCGAAAACTTTGAGCTTTTCTGAAATATTTTGAAACCTTTGAAAATAACTATGAAATTTTTTGAAATATTTGAAATCATTGAAATGTTTAGAATTCATGTCAAATCTTTGAAACATTTTGTGAAATATATTGAAATCTTTGTCAAATATTTGAAATATTTGCGATATTTCACATTTTTGTTGTTGAATCTTTGAAATTATCTGAAATAGTTTAAAATCTTGGTAATATTTATGAAATCATTTGAAATCTGTGGAAATCTATTGAAATATTTCAATTTTTTTTATTTTGCGCGAAATCTTTAAAATTTTCTGAAATAATTAAAAATATTTTGAATTCGTTGAAATGTTTGAAATATTTTAGAAGTCTGAAATATTTATGAAATCATTAGAAATCCGTGAAATATTCGAAATCCTTAGAATCATTCAATTCTTCAGAATTTTGGAGAAATCTATGGAAATATTTGTAAAGAATTGAAAAATTTACGAAATTAATTTTTTTAGCGAAATCTTTAAAATTTTCTGAAATTTTGTGAATTCTTTTTAAAATCTATATAAAATTTTGTAAAATATTTATAAAACATTTTAAAATCTTTGTAAGTCTTTAGCATTTTTGTTGAATCTTTGAAATTTTCTAATATATTATTTATGAAAGCTTTGAAATGGTTGTAAAAGAACCGATAAAATATTTGAATGCAATCTTTGTAAAAAAACTAAAAAATTTAAGAAATTAAAATTTTCTCACGAAATCTTCCAAATTTTGTTGAAATATTTGTAAAATCTGTTAAAATCTATTAAAGTATTTGAAATTTTTTAAATTTTCGCGAAACCTTTGAAATTTTCTAAAATAATAAAAAGTATTTTGAATTCTTTGAATTGTTTAAAATATTTTAGAAGTCTTTGAAATATTTATGAAATCATTTAAAATCTTTAAATATTTTGAAATCTTTGAAATATTCGAAATCTTTAAAATCATTGAAATCTTCATAATTTTTGTTAAATCTTTTTGAAATCTTTGTAAAGAATTGAACAATTTCCGAAATTAATTTTTTTTTTGCGAAATCTTTAAAATTTTCTGAAATTTTGTGAATTTTTTAAAAATATATATAAATTTTTGTGAAATATTTGAAATATTTGAGATTTTTAAAAACAAATTTCTGTGAAATATTTGAATTCTTCTGAAATATTAAAAAAAAAATTTTAATCTTTAAATTGTCCTAAATGTTTTTGAAATCATTGAAATCTTTAGAATCAGTGAAATCTTTCAAACCTTGTTTTAAAATATTTGAAATATTTGCGAAATTTAACAAATCTTGGCTTAACATATTTATGAAATTTTTAAAAATCTTTGTAAGTCCTTAAAATCTTCGTAAAATCTTTTCAATATTTGTGAGATTTTTTAGAAATGTTTGAAATCTTCTGAAATATTTTAATATATTTTAAAATCTTTGAAATTTTCTGAAATATTTTTAAATCTTTGAAATAATTATGAAATATTTTGAAATCTTTGAAATCATTAAAATGCTTAGAATTTATATCAAATCATTGAAACATTTTATGAAATATATTGAAATCTTTGTCAAACATTTGAAATATTTGCAATATTTAACCTTTTTGTACTGAAATCTTTGAAAATTCCTTTTTTAAAATGAAAAATAATAAAAATCTTGTTTGGTGGAAACTTAATTTTAATTATTAAAAATTCAATTTTTCTGTTAAAAATTCTACTATTTTGTTACATATTTATTTTGTTAGGTTAGATTTCGCTGGTTGTTAATCCGTTTTTTTGTTGTTATTAAAAATTAAAATTGAGCTATTCCATATTTGGTTCAAAAGTTATGTTTTTTAGTAGAAAAGTTTACTTTTTACTTTAAAGTTTAATTAATTGGTTGCAAATTCAACTATTTGGTTAAAAATTTAATTATTTTCTTGAAAGTTCAACTATATTGTTAAAAAAAAAGTCATCCTTTTATCAAATATTCAACTACTTTGTTGGAAATTAATTTTGTTTAGTTGAATGTTCATCTCGATGGTTAAAAATTGAACTATTTTAATAAAAATTCATTCATTTTCGGTTGAAAATAAAATTTTTAAACTGACTATTAAACTTTTCCATTCTTTTTTCATAAATTTATCTTTTTCAGTTAACAATTTCACTATTTGGTTAATTTTTTTTTGTAATTGAAAGTTGAACTTTTGGTCGAAAATTGATATTTTTTTGGTTGTAAACCCGATTATTTGACATAAAGTTGAACTACTTTGTAAAATAATACATTTTTGCATCAAGGATTCATCATTCTAGTTGAAAATCCAAATATTTGCTTTTAAATTAATTTTCATGTTAAAAATTCTACTGTTTTATAGAGAATTCTTTTTCTTTTTGCTTTAAAATTCAACAACTTTATTGAAAATTAATTTTTTTCTAGTCAAAAAATATTTTTGTTTTTTCTTGGAGTTTTAACAAATCTGTTTGGTTAAAACTTTATCATGTGTCAGATCAGTTAGAAATTCGTCTTTTTTACAGAACATAAATCTTCTTGGTCGCAAAATAATTTTTTTAGTTGAAAATTTAAAAATTTTGTAGAGAAGTCGTTTTTTTTTGTTTAGTTTTGTTCAAAACTATTTTTTTATCAGAGTTTTTATCTAAAAAATCAACTTTTTGTTTAGTATTCAACTTTTTGAGTTCAAAACTTAACTGCCTACTACAAAACGAGTATTTTTGGCTTAAAAATTCATCTATTTGATTGAAAATAGATCTTTGTAGGCTGAAAGTTCAACTATTTAGTTAACCAGGGATTTTACAAATTAAAAAAAAAAATCTTCAAGTTTGAATTTTACAGTTTAAAAAAATAATTAGTTGAAGTGCTGTATGTTTCAATTATGACATCATTCAGTTTACAACGAATTAAACCGTTTCAATTGGAAAGTTTTAATAGTGAAACAAATGTGAACGCCCGATTGAAACTTTTTACTTTTAAAATAACTTTAAAATAATATATTCATAATTATTATTGATTATTGATTAATTTATTTATATTTATTAATTGCTTATTAATAATTATTATGCGGAAATTGATTAAATTACAGATATTGTTTCAGTCTAAAATTTGAGAATTTGAGAATTTTTCAAACTGAGAAAAAGATAAATTTCTTCATTTTCATAAATATTTGTCTGTTAATTTAAAATCAGTAATTAGAAAACAAATATTTAAAACTCAAATATTTAAAAATAAAAAAATAAACTCTGAACGTTACAGCCTTAATTGTTATATTAAAAAACTTTTAATTTATAAGTAAAATTATTGAATGTTGTTCTTTAAATAAATATTGAACACCTATTATTCTTAGAAAAAATCGAGTTAGTTGAAGAATACAGGTATTTCAAAGTTCTGAAAAGACTCAAAATGAATGTAACATTTGAAATTATTGACAAAATATACTATTCGTATCGAAATTTCGGGGCAAACCGCCCAAGATGGCCTTATTTAATTATATTTTTATTTTTAAAATTAATTTTAGTCGAATATTTAAAAATATTTCCAAAATTGTCAAAAACTAATTTGAAATATTTTAAGGAAATATCTTTTATTTTGCAGAATTAAAAGAAATGGTAAAGATTTTTGGAATAATTCTAATAATTTTTTCTATTAATTCAAATAATTAACAAACTTTTTTTCAAGAGTTTCGATAGTATTTCGTACGTTCTTTTCAGTGATCGTAAGCGTTTTTTTAAAAATTGCTAAAATTTGACATTGAAAAAGCAAAACTATTTTGAAAACAGATGATTTCCCTGAAAGAGAATGAAACTTCTCAATAACAAAAATAAAAAAACGACTTTCACTTTATTTATTGGCCTTCTGTTTCAAAAAATGAAGTTTCAAATTGTTTAGTTAAAAATTTTTGACATATTATTGCTCCTTTTAAATAAACAGATAAATATTTATGAATATTAAAAAAAATTTGTTTTTAATTAAAAAAATTCAAATTAAATGGGTTCAAAATAGAATATTTAGACTGAAACAATATTTGAATAGGATTTGAAATTAATAAAAGAGTTTAATCATCAATTTTATATTTAGAAATTATTTTTAAATTGATAATAGTTTAAAAAGTGTCAATCGGACGTATAATCAGAATCTTCTTGTAAAATATATTATTGTTTAATTTTCAACACTCGAACTAATGTTCAAGCCAACTAAACACTTCGTAAAATAGAAGTAAAAATATTTTTATTTTAAGTATTTTCAAATTAATGATTGTTTAATTTTTACGTATACAGCAAAACTTGTTTTTGTTTTGAAATATTTTTTAATATTCTCTTAGCATTATTTTATTTTAAATAAAAAATTTTTTTTTTAAGAATCTCAAGATTTTTTCATTATCTTAAAAATCTTTAAAATTGAATTTCTAAATCTTCCAAAAGCTATATTTTATTTTACTTAAAAAAATCTGAAACAACGTGTAGGTTTTTCAAGATTCCGAAATAAAATTCGTAAGTTTTTTCAAAGATTTTAAAACTATTTGAAATCGAAATAATGTAACTTCTAATTTAAGAAGAATTGTTTAGTTATAAAAAAAATGTCATCGCTCAATTTTTATTCTTCCAGTCCAAAATTTTTAAAAATAATTTGCAGCTCAGTTTTTAATTTTTCAAATGGAAAGCGGCCATCCTGATTATGTCTAATTAATCATTTTTGGTCGGAAATGGAATTTTTTTGTTAAAGATTCGTCATTTAAGATAAAAAATTTATATTTTATGGCAGAAAATCCATATTTTTTTTGTTCAAAATTAACTTTTTTTTTTTTTGAAAGTTAAACTGTATTCTAAAAACTTTGTCTTTTTGGTTTAAAAATTCTCAATGTGTATTTGTTAACTTAAAGTTATAATCCTATTTTCGTGAAAAAATACCCCTTTTTCCCCTATTTTGAGAGCATTTTGGGCAGGGAAGTCTGTAGCAATGCTGTTATTTATCAGAATTTAGGATAATTTTTTTTTTGTAATAATTTTTTTTAGAGGTGTGATGGACGAAAGTGGAGAACAGTTCGTTGCCTATTTCCTCCCAACACAGGAAACTTTAGAAAAGCGACGAAGAGATGTGGAAGCTGGAGTAAGTTACGTCGACGATGAGGAATATGACTACAAAATCAGCCGAGAGTACAACTGGAATGTAAAGAGTAAAACATCAAAAGGTTACGAAGAAAACTATTACCTCGTTGTCCGCGAAGACGGGGTAAGATTATTTTTTAATCAATCTTTAAAATTCTATTATTATATATACTTTTCTATATAATATATCCGAAACGGTGGCCGCTGGACCGGGAATTTTTTGAGACCGGAAAAAACCGGGAAATGACAGTGAATATATTTTTTTTACCGGGAATTTTACAAATAATACATTTTTGCATCAAGGATTCATAATTCTTATTGAAACTCCAACTATTTGCTTTTGAATTAACTTTCATGTTGAAAATTCTACTGTTTTATAGAAAATTTTTTTTTTTTTGCTTTAAAATTCAAGAAATTTTTTTGAAAATTTTTTTTTTCTGGCCAAACAATATTTTTGTTTTATCTGGAAATTTACCTATTCTGTTTGGTTAAAACTTTATCATGTATCAGATCAGGAAGAAATTCGTCTTTTTTACAGAACATAAATCTTCTTGGTCGCAAAATAATTTTTTTGGTTGAAAATTTAAAAATTTGGTTGAGAAGTCGTTTTTTTTTTGTTTTGTTCAAAGTTTTTTTTATCAGAGTTTTTATCTAAAACTTCAACTTTTTGTTTAGTATTCAACTTTTCGGGTTCAAAATTTAACTGCCTTCTAAAAATCTAGTATTTTTGGCTTAAAAATTCATCTATTTGGTTGAAAATACATCTTCGTAGACTGAAAGTTCAACTATTTAGTTATTTATCCGACAGGGTGCCGCTGTACCGGGAAATGACCGGAAATTTGTTGAGACCGGAAAAAACCGGGAAATGACTGAATATTTCTTTTTGACCGGGAATTTTACAAATTTGTAGAAAAAATAAATCTGTCCACGTTCGATTTCAACAGTTTTAAAATAATTAGTTGAATTTTTATGTTTTTCAGCGATGCTATTATTTATTTAGCTTACAATGCGCAATTCAAAATTTTTTTACTTCAAAAATTTTCCATTAAAAATTTTTATTTTTAAGCTTACATTTTTAATTTAAAGATTTTTTAAATGCTTTCTTAAAGACTTGAACAAATAAAAAATAAAAGCCTTTGATGTTGAAAATTGTTGATGAAAAACATTTTTATTTAATAAATAATTGTTTTCACATTTATCTGTACTTTAAGTAATAAAAAGTGAACAAAAACGATTTGATGACAAAACAATTTTAAATTAGTTCAAAATTTAAGATTTTTCCGATTTTAACGTTAAAACTTAAACGGTTTCAATTTGAAACTCTTGGTGATTACACAAATGTGAACTTTAAACTTTGAACATTACAAGTTTAATTTTTGTATTTGAAAAATGATTAATTTGTGGGGAAATTTTTAAATTTTGATATATAATTTACAAATGAACATTTGTAGAAAAAATTTGAGTAATTTTAAGAGATATTTTGGAGTTTTAAAAAAATTAAAAACTATCATGCAAATTTTAGAAAGTTTTGTTCAAATCTTCTAGACTCTTTTTTGAAAATTTTTGCTCTAAATCTTTTAAAAACTTTTTAAATATTCTTTTAAAATAATTTTTCAAAATAAAAAGTTAGGTTTAATTTTCCTAGGAATCTTAAGAAAATGTTTTTATTCTTTTGAAGCCTTTGACAATTCTTGAAAAGAATCTAATTTTTTTGTTTAAATTCTACGAAAATCGACATTTTGTTTTATATTAGGTTATTATTTCAAGTTTTACATTAAGTTTGAATTTTTTCAAAATTTGTATATATCTCTTAAAATTATTCAAATTTCGCCTAAAAATAATAAATATTCAATTGTTATTTATACATCCAAATTGTAAAGAAATTTTCTAAAATTTTCAGGATTTTAAGAAAATTGTCATAAAAATTCAATTAATTTTGACAAACATTTAGAAGTTCTGAAAAAAATTCCAAAATAATTTTAAATTTAAAACAACTTCTAGATTTCCCAACATTATGAAATAAAATTTTGAAGCTTTCTAAGGATTTTTAAACTATTTAAAAAGAAAATAATTGAAAATTTTAAAGTTTTCTTCATTGATTTTTTAATTTAGAGCATTGAAAATGATAACCTGGATTTTAATTTTTTTATATTGAAAAATGTTAGTACCTAAAATTTTATAAGCGTAAATTATTGAGTATAACATTTTTTAATCAAAAACTTTTAAATTTCAATTTAATTTAATTTAAATATTAGGTTTTTATTTCAAGTTTTACATTAAGTTTTAATTTTTTCAAAATTTGTATATATCTCTTAAAATTATTCAAATTTCGCCTAAAAATAATCAATGTTCAATTGTTATTAATACATCCAAATTGTAAAGAATTTGTCTAAAATTTGCAGGATTTTCTGAAAAATTTTAGAAAAAAAAAAATTCAATTAATTTTGACGAGATATTTAGAAGTTCTGAAAAATTGTCAAAAATAATTTTAAATTTAAAACAAATTTAAAACAACTTCTAGATTTTGAAATAAAATTTTGAAGCTTTCCAAGGATGTTTAAACTATTTAAAAAGAAAATAATTGAATTTCGAATTTGAGAAGTGGTCAGTTAAATTTTTTTCAAATTTTCAATATTTGATGTTTCTAGCTTAAATATTATTAAAATTAAATAATTTTGAAAATTCTAAAGTTCATTGATTGATTTTTTAATTTAGAGCATTCAAAATGATAACGTGGATTTATATTTATTTATATTGAAAAATGTTAGTACCTTCAATTTTATACGTGTAAATTATTGAGAATTTAAATACAAAATTTTTAAATTAAAAACTTTAAAATTTAAAATTTAAAAGTTCAAAATTTAACAGTTCCACTTTGAGTGCTTTCATTTGCAACTCATTTTTTATTATCTCAAGTGGAAAATTGTTTAGCTTCAGTGTTCCATTTTTTTAAATTTCATTGATCGTGAAAAAACCGGGAAATGACCGGGAATTTATTTCGACGATTAAAACGGCCACCCTGTTTTTCTAAAATGTTTAACTTTGATTTGACGTTTTAGTTATAAAAAAATGATAAATAAACATGAGAGAAAATCATATTTTAAACAACCTCTTTCTTAATAGATTTTATGCTTTCACGATTCACGATTTCTTTTTTGTAAATATGTTTTTATGAAATAAAACGGATATTTGAAATATTCTTTAAATTTTCCATATGGATCATATTGAATGTAAATTTTCCTAGAAGCAGCTACTAAAAGCCTTTCTTTCTAAATTAATATTTATATTAATATTAATTAAAACAATAAATTATTTGAGTAATTTTAGTAGGATGCTTCTAAATTTTGATTTTTATTTTTTTAGATTTACTATAATGAGTTGGAGACTCGAGTTCGTTTGAGTAAGCGAAGGCAGAAATTTGGTCAAGCTCCAAATAATACACGTTTGGTTGTTAAACATAGACCGCTTACCTACGCCGAATCGAAAATGCATCGTTTCAGGGAAAAACAACTGGAGCCTCAAGGATATGATGATGAAAACGAGAGCGAAGAAGAGGAGGAAGAACAATTCCAGCCTCAGATGCAAGGAAATGGAGAAGGTTTGTACAGAAATTAAAATATATAATTCTCGAATCTGAGAAAAAATTCTTCTAAATAAAATTAATGAAAATAATCTATTGAATTCAATATGAAACCACCTTAAATTCTTGAAATTTCAAACGAAAATATATAAAATTTCGAAAATATAATGGAATTTTCAATAAAAAAAAAGATTTTCTACCCAAAGAGAATTTTTAATAGAAAAATACGAATTAAAGGAGAAAATTAATTAATAAAAATAAAAAATAAGTTATAAAAATAGACGTGTTTTTCAAAAATTAGTTAAAGATTTAACGAAATGTTAAAATTTCAAGACAAAAAATAAGATTTTTTTTTAAGACAATCGAACTTTAAAAAAAAGTTACTTTCTAAACAAGAAAGATACATTTTTAACGGAAAGGATGACTTCTGACATAAAAAAATGAATTTTTAATACAAAAGCATGAGTTTTTAATAACATGAATTTTTGACAAAAATTATTACTTTAACAGAAAATAGATAAATTTTCCAAAAATAATTAGATTTATAAAGAAATAGTTGTATTTATAAGCAAACAAAAAAGATTGCTTTTCAATTAAATATTTGAATTTTTAAAACAAATTAACAAATTTAAAAACAGTTTATTTTCGACCAAGAAAAATCACGTTTCTACCATGAGTGATGAATTTTCAAGAAAAAGAGTAAAGTTTTTGAAAAAAGTCGAATGTTTTAGAAAAAAAGTAGATTTTTAAATTGGAGCATATGAATTTTTAATAAAAAAGATAATTTACAATCTAAAAAGATAAATTTCTAAAAGGATATGTGAATTTTCAACCAAAAAATTGACCTTTCAACAAACAAGAATAATTATCTACCCTGGAAGACGACTTTTGAACCAAATTTATACATTTTCTACCAATTAGTTGATTTTTCAATCATAAAGTTTCAACCAAAAATGGAATAAATTATTACTAAATTTTAGTTAAAAAATAGCTTTGAACAAAAAAACGAGTTTTCAATATAATTGTTAAATTTTTAACAAAAATTTAAAAATTTTAAATTCTAGATTTTAGAGAAAGGAACTACTTCAAGCAGTTTTTACAGTAGAAGTAGTATTTTAAAAAAGGAACATTTTTGAATTGCAATAGAGATTTTTTTACATTTTTCGTTACGAATTCATTCTTTTTTAGTTAAAAATTGAACTGCTTGGTTAAAAGTTAAACTCTTTCGTTAAAAATTAATTTTTTTGTTGAAGATTCATCATTTTAATTTAAAATTGATCTCTGTTTGAAAATGTAACTAATTTGTTGAAAATAAATTTTTTTAAATGAAAATTCAATTTTTGTTTTGTTTGAGAATTGACATTCTGTATTTAAAAATTAAATTATTATACGAAAATTTATGTACTTTCTCAACCGTTCGTCTTTTTTGTAGAAAATTAATCTTTATTAAAAATCCAACTTTTTGGCGTAAATTTGAACTATACCGATTAATGCTTCATTATTTTAGTTGAAAATTGATCTTTTTATTTTAAAATTCAACAATTTCGATGAAATTTGTCTCTTTTTAATTAAAAATTCACGTATTTTGTTAACAAAATAATTTTCTTTTAGAAAATGATTTTTTTTTAAGTTAATCTTTCTTGTTCGAAAAATTCTTTGCGGTTAAAAATTAAAATATTCCAGTTAAATATTTATCATTTTAGTGGGAAATTCATCGTTGAGGTTGGAAATAAAATTCTTTGGTTGAAAGTTAAACTCTTTTGTTAAAAATGAATTTTTTTATTGAAGGTTGATCGTTTTAATTAAAAATTAATTAATATATTATTACTTTGTTTGAAAATGTAACAAATTTTTTTTAAAGTTAATTTTTTTGTTGTTGAAATTACTTTTTTTAACTGAATATTTAACTTATCCTAATTGAAAATTCCATTGTTGTAGTAGAAAATTCATTTGTTTAGTTTAAAGTTAATTTTGTTAACTAAAAATGTCACTAACATTTTTGGTTAAAATCTATTATTTTTTTAGTTCAAAATGTAACTACTTGGTTGAAAATTTGTCTTCTTCAACAAAAAAAATTCAACTATTTCGTTAATAGTTATGTATTTTGTTGAAAAACTATATTTTCTGGTAAAAAAATTAATTTTTATATTTTAAAATTAATATTCTTCTTTGAAAATTTATCTTTTTTCTTGAAAATTCACGTATTTTGTTAAAAAATCAAGTTTTACTAGACAATGGTCTTTTTTCTTTGAAAGTTAATCTTTTTTTTTCAAAAGTTCTTCTTTTCTGTTAAAATTTCAAGTATTTTAGTTAAATATTTATCATTTTAGTTGAAAATTCAGCCTTAGTTTGGAAATAAAATTATTTGCTTGAAAGTTAAACTCTTTTGTTAAAATTGTTTTTTGTTGAAGTTTCATCGTTTTCTTTAAAAATTTATTTCTTTGGTAAAGAAATAAGCTGTTTTATAGAAAACTTTTTTTTCTTTGGATGTTTTTTGGTTGAAATTTTGTTTCAAACTGAAAATTTAACTATTATTCCTATTGCTTGAATATTTATTTTTTGGCAACAAGTGTGATTATTCAATTTTATTCGAAATTAATCACTTTGTTTGAAAATGTAAGTAATTTATTTAAAGTTTTTTTTTCTGGTTGAAAGTACTTTTTTAAACTGAATATTTAACTTATCCCAATTGAAAATTCTATAGTCGTAGTGGAAATTTCATCTTTTTGGTTTAAAATTAATTTTTCTAACTAAAAATGTCACTAACTTTTTTGGTTGAAAATTATATTTTTAGTTCAAAATTTAACTATTTTGTTGAAAATTTGTTTTCTTCAATTAAAAGTTCAACTATTTCCTTTAAATTAATGTATTCTGTTGAAAAACTGCATTTTCTGGTAAAAAATTAATTTTTTTATTTGTTTAATTGGAAACTTTTTTCTCTTTGGATGTTCTTTGGTTGAAATTTTTTTTTAACTGAAAATGTAACTATTATTTCAGTTTAATATTCCATAATTTTAGTTAAAAAATCATCTCTTTGCTTGAATATTGATTTTTTGGCAATAAGTATAATTATTCAATTTTATTCGAAAATTCATCACTGTTTGAAAATGTAACTAATTTTTTGAAAGTTAGGTTTTTTTGATGCAAGTATTTTTTCTAGCGGAAAATTTAACTTTATTCCAATTAAAAATTCCATAGTTGTAGTAGAAAATTCATTTGTTTGGCCTAAAATTAATTTTTTTAAACTAAAATGTCATTATAAGGTTTTTGGTAAAAATGATAATTTTTTTAGTTTAAAATTTAACGATTTGGTTGAACATTCGTCTTCTTTAATTAAGAATTTAACTATTTCGTTAAAATTTATTTATTCTCTTGAAATAGTGTATTTTCTGGTAAGAAATTAATTTTTTTATTTGAAAATGGAACTTCTTTGAAAAATTATCTTTTTGATTTAAAATTTAACTGCTCCAGTTGAAGATTCATAAATTTATTTGAAAATTTATCACTTTGGTTGAAAATTAAACGATTCTGTTAAAAATTAATTTTCTCAACTGATAATCTTTCTTGTTCAATAATTCTTCTTTTCGGTTAAAAATTATAGTATTTCAATTAAATATTTATAATTTTAGTTGAAAGTTTATCTTTTAAATTGGAAATACAATTATTTGGTTAAGAGTTGAACTCTTTTTTTTTAAATATTGTTTAAAAATTGATATTTTGCATTTAAAAATTAAACTATTTCTTTTAAAATTTATATACTTTGTTAACCATTTGTCTTTTTCGTAGATAATTAATGTTTATTGTTTAAAATACATATTTTTTATGTAAACTTCAACTATGCCGATTAATGATTCATCATTTTAGTTGAAAATTATCTTTTTATGTAAAATTTAAACAATTCAGGTGAAATTTGACTTTTTTCAATTAAAAATTGACGTATTTTTGTTAAAAAATTGATTTTTTGTAGAAAATGATCCTTTTTATTTAAAAGTTAATCTTTCTTGTTCAAAAATTCTTTTCGGTTAAAAGCTCAAGTTAAATACTTATCGTTTTAATTGAAAATTATTTTAAAATGTAACTATTATTTCAGTTGAATATTCCATATTGTTAAAAAAAATCATCTCTCTGCTTAAATATTTATTTTTTGACAATAAGTGTAATTATTCAGTTTTTTGTTGAAAAATGATACGCTTTAATCGAAAAATTCGCCTTGTTGGTAGAAGTTAATCTTCTTGGTTGAAAATTATTCATTTTAGTCAAAAATTCATCACTGGTTCAAAATTCAAGAATTCCAGTTAAATATTTATCATTTTAGTTTGAAAATTCATCTTTTTGGTTGAAAATTTAACAATTTGACTGAAATTAGTCTCTTTTTAATTGAAAATTCACGTATTTTGTTGAAAAATCGATTTGTTGTTGTCGAAAATGGTCTTTTTCTTTGATAGTTGATCTTTCTTGTTCTTAAATTCTTCTTTTCGGTTAAAAATTTAAATTTTTTTGTCAAATATTTATCATATTAGTTCAAGATTGATCTTTCAGGTTGGAAATAAAATTGTTTGGTTGAAAAATAAACTCTTTTATTAATAATTAATTTTTTTGGTTGAAGATTCATCGTTTTAATTGAAATTTAATTTGTTTGGCAGAAAGATGAGCTGTTTTATTAAAAGTTCGTGTTTTTTGTAATGTTTTTTGGTTGAAGATTTTTTTTTTAACTGAAAATATTTTTGGTTAAAAAATTATCTTGTTCAGTTGAAAATTCGTCTGTCTTGGTAGAAATAAATCTCCTTGGTCCAAA
Source organism: Belonocnema kinseyi (assembly GCF_010883055.1). Lineage (NCBI taxonomy): Eukaryota > Metazoa > Arthropoda > Insecta > Hymenoptera > Cynipidae > Belonocnema > Belonocnema kinseyi. The sequence continues at coordinate 51,592,561 of NC_046660.1, forward strand.
ATTATTTTTATTTCTCAAAAATTTAATTATTCTACTTAAAGATTCATCATTTATCTTTTTGGTTTAAAATTCAACTATTCCAGTTAAATATTAAAAATTTATTTGAAAATTAATCACTTTGGTTGAAAATTGAACTATTTTGTTGAAAATCGGTTGTTTTTTTTTGTCAAAAATTAATATTTTCAACTAAAAGTTGGACTATTCCAATGTTGGTTTAAAAAAAACGATATTTTTCACTAGGAAATTAAAGTATTTGCTTCAAAATTTATTTATGTTTTAATTGACCGCAAAAATGGAAAAACTTGACCAGGAAAAACCGGGAATTTGAAATCGCCAACCTGATTATCAATATTAATATTTTTCTTTCAGCTGGTTCAGAAAACGATGCAGTTTCCCGGGCAACGTCTCGAGCTTCGAGTGTGGAATCTCGCCGGAAATCACGATCTCGATCTAAATCAAACTCACGATCCAGATCCCGCTCGAAATCTTACTCAAAATCCCGATCCCGATCTCGATCGCGTTCCAAATCGGCTTCGAGATGTGTCACTCCTAGAAAATCTCGTTCCCGTTCCAGATCGGTAGCTTCAAGAACTTCTTCATTTTCAGGATCAGGATCACATTCAAGATCTTCATCAAAAACGCTTTCGAATTCACCGGAACGATCCCGTTCGAAATCTAGATCCCGTTCGAAATCTAGATCCCGTTCAAAATCTAGATCTCGTTCAAAATCTAGATCAGTTTCGAAATCAAAAAGTTCCTCCAGATCAGGATCTGCCAGCGAAAATGAAAGCGATAGTGTTAGTAACCGAAGTGGTTCAGATTATTCCGACTAAGTTTTAAAAGTCAGATAAAAATTTTTCTTTATTTTTATTGTGGGTTATATCTCGCCAAAGTTGATTGCGTTTCGTATACAATAAGTGACTGATAGTTAAATTTTTGTAACGAGACGAAAAATATTTGATTACCTATTTTTGTTTTACATGATTTTTCTACATATGATAGTTTATTTCTTTAATTATCTCTAAAAATATCGAGTATATTTTGACAGTTCAAAGTTTAAATAGCTTCGTTTAGTTTTGTTGAATGTAGATTTAAGGAAATATAAAAAAAGGCAAGCTTATGGAAACGAAAAAGTCTGATTAAGCTACGATATTACTTAATTTTTGGCAGTTTGAAGATTATGCCTCAAGGAATTAAATTAGAGGAAAATACCTTTTAAAGGTTAATATTATTAAAAATCTATTGTCTGATGCTTTAAGTACCTTAATATTTGATCTTATAAATCTGTATTTTGGTACAAAATTTATTATACCTGACAGATTTATGTTTAACTGTTTGAATAAATAGTTGACTTTTCTCAAAAACTGTTGTTCAGTTATTAAAAAATGAAATCGATATTACTAATTTTAAAAATAGGGTATGTTAAATATTAAAAGTGGAATTGAAATCTTGAACGTTAGTTTCAGGATAACAATATATTCTACAAAAAAATATATCTTTTTCTTCATTACCTGAACAGTATTCCTAATAAATAAAATTGTTTTTATTTTACAAATATTTTATATATCTTTTATTAATTTATTTGGAAAAATAATAAAATGAAATAATTTTTTTCTTTGAAGTTCATTTTTTTTAATTAAAAATTCTGCCATTATATTTTTGGTTCAGAATTCTATTGAGGAAAATTACATTTTGGGTTAAAAATGATTAGATTTAAATTGAAAAATAAACTATTTGGTTGAAAATTCATATATTATGTTGAGATTTAGCCTGTTTTGCTACAAAATTGAACTAGTTTGTTATGAAATAATTTTATCAGTTGAAGATTTATCTTGAAAAAAATTCAATTATTTCATTTTTGGTTTTTAATTTATTTATTCTTGAATTTTCAAATATTTTTCACGGTAGCCGCTGGACTGTGAATTTTTTAATCGGGTATTTTACAAATTTGTAGAAGAAAAATCTGTTCACTTTCGATTTCAACAGTTTTTAAATAATTAGTGGAATTATTTATTTTTTTATTCGAAAATTAATAAAAAGTAAATTGAAACCAAAAATATTTAAAAGCAAAGAATATTTAACTAAATTGTTTGACATAGAAAGCCTGGAATTGTTAAAATTTCAAAGAGCCTTTAAACTTTCAACGTTATTTTAAGAGATATTTAGAAGTTTTAAAAAGATTAAAAATTGTCATGCAAATTTTAGAAAGTTTTCTGAAAATCTTCTAGAATCTTTTTTGAAAATTTTTGCTTTAAATCTTTGAAAAACTTTTTAAATATTCTCTTAAAATAATTTTTCAAAATAAAAAGTTAGGTTTAATTTTCCTAGGAATCTTAAGAAAGTGTTTTTTTTCTTTTGAAGCCTTTGACAATTCTTGAAAAGAATCTAATTTTTTTGTTTAAAATCTTCGAAAATCTACATTCTGTTTTATATTATACTATTATTTCAAGTTTTACATTAAGTTTGAATTTTTTCAAAATTTCTATATATCTCTTAAAATTATTCAAATTTCGTCTAAAAATAATAAATGTTCAATTGTTATTTATACATCCAAATTGTAAAGACATTTTCTAAAATTTGTAGGATTTTAAGAAAATTATCATCAAAATTCAATTAATTTTGACAAACATTTAGAAGTTCCGAAAAAAATTTCCAAAATAATTTAAAATTTAAAACAATTTCTAGATTTCTCAACATTTTGAAATAAAATTTTGAAGCTTTCTAAGGGGTTTTAAACTATTTAAAAGGAAAATAATTGAAATTCGAATTTGAAAAGTGTTCAGTTAAAAATTTTTTAATTTTTCAATATTTAATGTTTTTAGCTTAAAATTCCTTAAAATTATATAATTTTGACAATTTTAAAGTTTTGTTGATTGATTTTTTAATTTAGAACATTGAAAATGATAACGTGGATTTATATTTCTTATATTGAAAAATGTTAGTACCTTCAATTTTATAATAGTAAATTTTTGAGAATTTGAATACAAAAATTTTTAATTAAAAATGTTTACATTTTAATTTTAAAGGTTGAAAATTTAACAGTTCTACTTTGAATGCTTTCATTTGCAGCTCAGTTTTTATTACCTCAAGTAAAAATTTTGTAGCTTTAGTGCTTCATTTTTTAAATTTAATTAACCGTGAAAAATTTTTGCGAACCGGGAAATGACCCGGAATTTATTTCGTCGATTAAAACGGCCACCCTGTTTTTTGAAAATGTTGTTTAAATCTTTGAAAAACTTTTTAAATAATCTCTTAAAATAATTTAAAAAAATAAAAAGTTATTTTTAATTTTCGTATGAATTTTAAGAATTTTTTTTATTCTTATGAAACCTTTCACAATTCTTTAAAAAAATCTAATTTTTTTGTTTAAAATCTACGAAAATCGACATTTTGTTTTATATTAGGTTTTTGTTTCAAGTTTTACATTAAGTTTTAATTTTTTCAAAATTTTTATATATTTAAAAATTATTCAAATTTCGCCTAAAAATAATCAATGTTCAATTGTTATTTATACATCCAAATTGTAAAGAATTTTTCTAAAATTTGCAGGATTTTCTGAAAAATTAAAAAAAAAATTCAATTAATTTTGACGAGATATTTAGAAGTTCTGAAAAATTGTCCAAAATAATTTTAAATTTAAAACAAATTTAAAACAACTTCTAGATTTTGAAATAGAAATTTGAAGCTTTCCAAGAATGTTTAAACTATTTAAAAAGAAAATAATTGATTTTTGAATTTAAAAAGTGGTATTAAAATTAAATAATTTTGAAAATTTTAAAGTTCATTGATTAATTTTTTAATTTAGAGCATTCAAAATGATAACGTGGATTTATATTTTTTTATATTGAAAAATGTTAGTACCTTTAATTTTATACGCGTAAATTATTGAGCATTTGAATAGAAAGTTTTTAAATTTAAAACTCAAAATTTAACAGTTTTACCTCAAGTGGAAAATTTTTTAGCTTTAGTGTTCCATTTTGTAAATTTAATTGACCGTGAAATATGTTTGCGAACCGGGAAAAACCGGGAAATTATTTCGTCGATTAAAACGGCCACCTTGATTTCTGTAAAAATTCATTTTTGTTGTTGTTAAAAATTAAATTAATTGCTTAAGAGTTGAAATATCTTGTTAAAAATTCTTTTTATTGGTAAAAATTAAATCTTTTTTTTAATTAATTTTTTTTAAATGAAAGTTTAACTACTCCATTTTTGATTAAAAGTTGATCGTTTTTAGTTGAAAATTTAACTACTTGGGTAAAACTTAATTACCTTGTTGAAAATTCATTTTATTGGTAGAAAATTGAACAATTTCTTTTTTGTTTGAAGAATAATTTATTTAAATGAAAATTGAACTACTACATTTTGAGTTGAAAATTAATGAAATTAAGTTAAAAAATCAACTATTTGGTTAAAAATTCGTACATTGTGTTGATAATTCGCCACTTTTGGTAAAAAATTGAACTAGTTTGTTAAAAAATAATTTTATCAGTTGAAGATTCATCTTTATAAAACATTTAATTATTCCATTTTTGGTTGATTAATTATTTATAAAATTATTCAATTATTATTATTTAATTATTTCATTTTTAGTTGAAAATTTATCAATTTTAGTTGGAAATTTACATATTTCGTTGAAAAAGGGCCCTTTTAGTTAGAAAATTAAATTTCTTGGTTTACGTCCTTAAAAATTAATTTTATGAGTTTAATATTGATCTCTTTAGTTCGAAATGTAACGATATTGTTTAAAATTCATATTTTGGACTAGAAAATTCAACTTTTTTTTTAATTCGTTTTTTATGGTTAAAAATTCGATTATTTTGATTAAAAACTCATCTATTTGGGCCAAAATTTGTCTCCTTTGGTTAAATTCATCTGTTTTTTTATTTTAAATAAAAATTATATGAGTTGAAAGTTAATTTTTGTTGAAAAAGCAATTATTTGTGGAAAATTCATCTATATTTGATTGAAAATGTGATTATTTGGTATAAAATTCAACCAGATTCAACTGTTTTGTTACAAATTTATCTTTTTTGGTACAAAAATGCCTTATTGTTATAGAAAATTCGTCCTTTTTAAGTGGAAAATTAAACTATTTATTTTCCTAAAAAGTTCACTTTTTTGAAAATTAATTTTTGTTGAATTTCAGTGATTTTTATAGAACATTCGTTTTTTTTTGCTTTTTTTCTTTGAAATTTCAACTATTTTGTTGTTAAAACAACTAGTTGTTTAATTGCTATTTAATTTATAAAATCTTCTTTTTTAGAAAAAATCTTGGTTAAAGATTCACATTTTTTGTTTTAAAATTCAACTTTGTCGAAAAAATTTGGTTTTTGGTTGAAAATGAATCTTTTCCGATTTAATAGTCAACTGCATTTTAAAACATTCGACTTTTTTTAGCTTGTCAGTTCACCTATTTCGTTCAAAACTCGCCAATGAAAAAATGTTGAAAACATGTTTCCTTCGTTAAAAAAACGTATTTTTGGGTTAAAATTTTTATTTTTTGGTCGAAGATTCAACTATTTGGTTCAAAATTATCATTTTATTAAAAATTCATATTTTCGAGTTGAAAATTGACCTCTGGTTGAAAATTGCTCTGATATAGTTTGTTTAACATGTTTCCTTTCAGTTTTCTTCGAAATTCTCAAATTTTCTCGGAAAAATTGGCGTACGTCCAATATTTCCTGATGGCATTTTTTCTTATTTCGAAAACTACCAAACCAATTTTACAGTGGAATCAATCAATTTAAAATTTGTAGTAACTTTGAAACGTTTGGAGTTTGACCTTGTTAACATCACTTCCTGGTGATATAACATTTTTGTTTACGTTGTTTAACATAACCTAAAACATGGAAACACATCAGAAAGAACTAATGCGCATGCGCACTAGTATTTCACGAACAATGCTTGTCCGTGTGATACAGGTGCATGCTTGTGTTCCGCCGTTGTACTATATATATTTATTATTTATACCCTTTATATCTCTGATTTAATTAACTAAACAGTGATATTGAGAGCCTAAATAACTAAATTTTAATATTTTATGTTTAAAAAAGTTTAATACAGTCAAGAAATCACCATGGAAGTTATACGCTCGAGTAAGTATTTGTAGATAACCTAAAAGTTGTATCCAATCTGTTCACAGATTAATGAGAAATTTCCTCATTTTCTAATAGATTTTTAAAGTGTGGCTTGAAATATAAATAAATTTACAATGTTATCTCCTGAACTATCCATATTAATAATTAAGTTAACACAGAAAGATAATCCTTTTGAATTTTTATGTTATTGTTTTGCTTGACGTGACCTCAAAATTGAGAAATTTAGGTGCGATTTAGATTGAAAGTTTTGTTTAAGCAATAATTTTCAGAATAATTATCCTAAGATAGCTATAATTAGAATAAAAAGTAAACCTTTTTCAGAAGTAACGTTTCTTTTTTGTTATTTTCACTTTCTGAACACAAATCAACGCATCTTTTGAAAAATATTATAGATATTATGTATTAGGGGTTTACCGGAGTTAGAAAAATCAGGGTTTTATCTAAAAATTTAGGGATCCAGCTAAATGAGGGAGTTAAGAAAAAAATTTCATTCAGGTGTTACGTTTTTTCTAAATTGGTTATTAATTCAGGAATTTATAACACTTTCAAATCTGCTCGAAATTCCTAGAGCATTCTGTTCATTTGGAAAAATATAAAATTTAGGCTGAGAATTTGACTTTGTTTTTCATTAATTATTCTTTGTTTTATATGTTAGTCAGGGAATTTAAAACTGGTAAGGAAATGTTAGGAAAGACCTGACAGGGAATTTTCCATAGACTGTTTTTCGTTTAAAATTCATATTTTTTGGTTCAAAATGAAACAACTTAGTTCAAAATGAAGCTACTTTGTAAAAAATCAAGTTTTTCGGATGATTAATCGTCATTTTAATTAAAAACACGTCTTTTTTCAGAACTTAACTGTTTTGTCGAAAGTGAGCTATTTGTTGTAAAATTAACTCGTTTTTTATCATTCAAATTTAACTATTTCATGTTTGGTTTAAAATTGATCTTCTGCAGTTAAAATGTATTAGTTTGAAAATTCTTTTATTTGATTAAAAACTCGTTTTTTGTGGTACAAAATTAATTTTCTTGGTGAATACTTGATCTTTTTGGTTCAAAATTAATTTTTCTACCAAAAATTTAATTATTATGTCTTTAGATAAAAATTCATTTCTTTAGTGAAAAGTTCGTTTTCTCTTCTGATTACAAATTTGATTTTTTAACTAAACTGTTAATTATTCTATTTTTGGTATAAAATTGTTATTTATTAGTAGAAAAAAATTTTTTCTTTGATTGCAAATTCAGTATTTGGTTAAAAATTATTTTTTTTTGGTTGAAGATCCATCATTTTATTTTAAAATTCACTTCTTTTCCTGTATTTTGTTTAAAATTCTTCTGTGGTGGTAGAACATTAATCATCTTGGTGACTAACTGTTCTTTTTGGATTAAAATTTAATTGTTTGGTTGAAAATTTAACTATCTCTTTGAAAATTCCTTTAAAAGTTTAAATATTCTCATGAAAATTGAAGTATTCTGTTAAAAATTAATCTTCGTTAGAAAATTAAAATTTTTGGTTAAAAATTCATCTGTTTGGTAAACAATTTAACAATTTCGTTAAAAATTTATATTACATTTTGTCTAAAATTAATTTTTTGCCTGGAAATTTAACTATTTTTTTTTGAGTTAAAAATTTATTTCTTTGTGTGAAATTTTGTTTTTTTTCTTTTGGGTAATCTTTTAGGTTAAAAAATTCAAGTATTTGGTTAATTATTAATTTTTATTGTTGCAGATTCATCATTTTAGATAAAAATGCATTTCTTTAACTGAATTGAAATATTCTATTTTTAGTTGACAATATAACTAGTGAGTTGAAAGTTACTTTAAAAATTTAAATATTTGGTTTAAAATTAATTTATTTGGTTAAAAAGTAATCTTTATTGGTATAAAATTAATTTTTTGGTTGCAAATTTTACTGTTTCGTTAAAAGTTTATTCTGTTTAGTTGAAAATTAGTTTTTCCACTGAAAGTTTAAATATTTGGTTTCAGTTAAAAATTTATCTGTTTTAGATGAAAATTCAACTATTTTCTTGAAAATTCATCATCCTCTTTTGTAGAAAAGTAATCTCATTAGTTCATACTTCATATTTTTGATTTGAAGTGCACTTCTTTCGTTAAAAGTTGATTTTTTAACTTAAAAACTTAACTATGTATTCTATTTTTGGTTGAAAATTTATTTCTTTAAGTTGAAAATTTATATATTTTGATAAAAATTTGTCTTTTTGACCTGAAAATTAATCTTTTAGCTTAAAAATTCAACTGTTTGATTAAAAATTAATTTTTTTGGTTGAAGATTCATCATTTTATTATAAAATTCACTTCTTTAACAAAAAAATTTAAGTATTTCATGTTTGTTTGAAAATTTACCTTTTCAGTTAAAAATTTAACTATTGAGTTGAAAATTCCTTTAAAAATTCAAATATTCGTTTGCAAATTCATGTATTTTGTTAAAAATGAATCTTCTGTAGAAAATGAATCCTTTTGGTTGAAATTTAAGTATTTGGTTAAAAATTTATTTTACATTTCGTTTAAAAGTAATTTTGTGCCTTAAAATTTAACTATTCTCTTTTGGGTTAAAAATTAATTTCTTTGAATAAAATTTTGATTTTTTCTTTTAGTTGCAAATTTGTTTTTCTAACTGAACACTGAACTATTCTATTTTTGGTTGAAAATTTATCTTTTCTATTTGAAAATTCATGTATTTTGTTAAAAATATATCTTTATTAGTAGAAGATTAATTTCTTGATTTGAAAATTCAATAATCCCTAAATAATTTTTTTTTAATTTATAATTTTCGTTTAAAATTCACTTCTTAAACTGAAAATTTAACTATTACATGATTGATTGCAAATGTATCTGCTTCAGTTAAAAATTTAGTTGAAATTTTATGTTTTTTGTTAAAAAAATATTTATTTATTGATAGAAAATTAATCTTTTGGGTTAAAAAATCGAGTATTTGGTTAAAATTTCATTTTTTCGGTTGAAAATTCAACTATTTGCTTAAAAAATCATTTTTTGGTTGTGGATTCATAATTTTAAATAAAAATTCATTTTAACTTTATATCAATTGTAATTGTAAATTTGTATGTAGTTTCGGAATCTGGGTATAGTTTTTTGAGTATTTTGCAACAAATATCGAAAAAATGTATCGAGAAATTTTTCAGAAACGCCAGTTTTTAGGTTATAGAATTGAATGTCAATTTTATTGTTTTTAAATTTAAAGTATGCTTCTCAGCATAATAATAATACAATTTGTTGAAATTGTTTATTTAGATATTTATCTATATTTTTATGTCGTAAAAAAATGTTTTTGATAATATTTTCAAATGAAAAAATACCTATCCAATTTTTTGAAAATATCACTTGAAAATATTTAAAAAAAAAACCATATTTTCACGAAGATTGTCCTGATTAAATTAATATTAGATTTTTCACCGAAAAAGGCTAGATCAATAGCTCAGTAAACCATATTAATAAAATCATATTGCTATTTTTTAATTAGTAAATAAAAAAGTTATTTTATTCTAATCAAATAAATCTTATTATATATTCTTTATAATGCTAATACGCATAATTTAAATTTAAAAACTCAAAATTCAATTCTATATCCTTAATACTGGATTTTGTAAAAAAAAACTGATCGAACGATTTTCTAAAGTTTGAAAATAAATCAAATTTGCTTCAATAAACAATTTTACATTTATCTTATTAATTACTGTATAACCAACAATCTTTTCTTCTGGAAATTTTAACTCTTTTTTCCTCTAAAGTTCTTCATGTTGCAAAAAATCATTCATAATTATGTTCTTATTACATTAACGGGAAAGGGCAGGTTCAATAAAAACTGCCAAAATATTATTTTCAAGTAAAATAACGTTTAGACAACTTTAATATATTTTTTATTTTAACCTTTAAACTTCGAGGAAGTATGTGCTAATATCTAATTCAAATTAAAATGATTTAAACTCCTAATATTTCTAGTAAAAATATTAAATTTTTGACAAAAAAGATGCATTTTTCAGCTAATAGTTTTGTTTTCAATCAAAGTTCTAGTTGAACTTTAACAAAGAATAATTATTTTATGAAAAAATATACAAATTTTCAACAAAGCTGTTCAATTTTAGAACACAATCTATGACTTTGATACAAAAAAGTTTAATTTTCAACAACAAAGAATATATTTTTAACAAAATAGTTTCATTGGTAACGAAAAAAAATTAATTATCAACCAAAAAGTTGGATTTTTAACCAAGAAAGATTTTTCAGTCAAGAAAAAAACTGTCCAGCGAAATTGTTAAATTTTCAAGCCCAAAAGACGATTTGGAAACAAAATAGTTGAATGATAAACCAAAAAAGATTATTTAGTTAATAAAGACAAAAAATTTCAACCAATTTGTTGAATTTGCAATCCGGAAAGACGAATTTTCATTAACATAATTGAATTTTCTAGTCGAATAGACAGGAGTTAAAACTAGGCTATCGGTGGAAAATAAAAATAGAATTTTCTATTTTTTACAAATAATAACTAAAATTTTAATTAATTAAAAAAATTATTATTATCTTAAAATATAAGATTTTGAACAACTAATCTTTTAACATAGAGTGTATTTGATTCTTAAAAATTTTTTTATGGAATACACATTTTCGGAAAAATGTTGATTTTTTAATAACTAAAACGGTCTAAGAATTTAGAGAAATTACCCGATGATAATTCTCTTTGAAATTGCTACAACTTTTTTTTACAGATTTTCGAGAAGTGTTGTCTGAACTTGACAAAGTTTTAAAGGAAGCCTCGTTTTTATGCATCGATACAGAGTTTACTGGATTAAATACAGGACCAGATGCTACAGCTTTTGACACGCCTGCACAATATTATTCCAAAATTCGATCCGGTTCCATGGATTTCCTTCTCGTACAGTTTGGCTTATCAGTTTTCTCCTTCGACAAGGAATCAAACAAGTACTTAAACAATCCTGGATTTTATTAATTCCAATTCTCCAACAAGTTCTCCCTTTTTTAGTTTTTTTTTTTCTGGAAATATCCCCTTTTTTAACCAATTTTCGCGATATTTCCTCTTTTTGTCATATTTATGTAATTCAATATTTTTTATTTAAAAAAATACTTGTTTCAAAAAATTGGTGTACCCTAGGGTGTCCAGTTGAATCCCGATTTTTGGAATTTCTAAAATTTTAAAGCGAAAAGTCTCATCACAACCAAGAAATTTTCTACCAAAAAAGATAAATTTTCAATCAAATAGACGAGAAATACTGGGAACTTTTTGGGCAAAAAATTGATCCTTTTGGGATAAAAGCTTAACTATTTGGTAGAAAATTTATATTTTTTATTTAAAAATTAAACTATTTGTTTGAAAATGTATATACTATGTAAAAAATTCTCCTTTTTTGTAGAAAGTTCATCTTTACGGTTGAAAATTCATCTTTTTCGTTCGGAAATACATTTTTTTTCTTGAAAATGCATATTTTCGAGTAGAAAATTGAACCATTTTGTATGATCCAAAATTAACTAAAAAAATTTTGATTGAAAACTGACCTTTCTTCGTTTAAAAATTCAACTAGCTGGTTGAAACCTTTTAGAAACGAAAAAATGTAAACTAATAATAAATTAAATTAAATCAAAATTAAAGTATTTGGTTGAAACTTGATGTATTTTGTTGAAAATTCGGCTTTTTTGGTAGAAAATCTATTTTTTAAAATGAAAATTCAACTATTTAGTATAAATTATATTTATTTTGTTAAAAGTTCCTTTTTTTGGTTAACCATAAACTTTTGTTTTTAAAAATTCGTCTCTTTGGTTCCAAATTAATCTTTTTTAGTTGAGGATTTAATTATTCGGTTAAAAATTTATCTTTGATAGTTGAATTCATCTGTTTTTTATTTTTAATTAAATTGTTTTTGTTAATTATTAACTATTGCGCTTTTGGTTCAAAGTTCATAATTTTAGATTAAAAATTCAACTCCTTGGTTGAAATTTCAACTTCTATTTCAGAAGTTATTTATTTTAATTGGCGATTCATAATATTTTAGTTTAAACTTTGTTTTGTTTTTTCGTTGGTAACAAATAAATTTTTTTAACTGAAGATTGTAATATGTTGTTGAAAATTCGTTTTTTTTTGCTTAAAAATTCATCAATGTTGTGGAAAGAACAACTATTACACTTAATTTTTCAAAAAAGATTTTAACTTTCAACCAAGTAATTTTACTTTCAACCTAAAAGATGAATTTCCAACTAAAATTATAAATATTTAACTGGAATACTTCAACTTTTTACCGAAAAAAATTTGTTAACATGAAGATTAAATTGCAAAGAAAATGAAAAATTTATACCAAGAAAAATCAATTTTTTTTCATTCAAAAGTGTAATAGTCCTGAAAAAAACAATTTAATTTAAAATAAAAAAACAGTTGGATTCATTTATCAAAGATGTGTTTTTAACCAAATACTGAAATCCCAAACAAAATAAATATATTTTCTACTAAATAGTTGAATTTTAAACAAAATATTGATTTTTCACCAAAAAAGCCGAATTTTGAAGAAAATACATAAAGTTTTAACCAAATAATTAATTTCCAACAAAATACATCAGCTTCTAACCAAACATTTGATTTTTTTTATAAAAAAGACGAATTTTAAATAAATGGCATAAATTTGGAAGAAAAAAAGTTTGAACAATGTGTGTAATAATCGTCCAAATATTATTTGATTAATTTGTAGCTTACATTTTTTCCGTTTTTAAAAGTTTTCAACTAAATATTTGAGTTTCTAAACTGAGAAAAATCAGTTTTTAACCGAAACAGATACATTTTTTTATCAGAAACTTGTATTTTTAACTGTAAAATTGGGTCTTCTACACACACAAAAAAAAAGAATTTGTAACAAAAATACATAAATTTTTGACCAAATAATTAAATTTTCTAACAAATTGTTGAAATTTTGAGCGAAAAATACTAATCTCCTACAGAACAGTTAATTTTCAACAAAAAAGTTCATTTTCAACCGAAGACGAATTTTCAACAAAATAGTTAAATTTTCAGTTAGAGAAATGTATTTTTAACAATATAAAAAATTAAGTTTCAACTCAAATATATGAATCTTGAATCGAAAAAATTAAATTTTGAATAAAAGCTTTAATATAAAACCAGTAGTTGCATTTTTAACAAAAAGTGCAAATAGTTGATAGCAAAAAAATTTAATATAAAATAAAAAACAATAAGACTTAACTATCAAAGGTGAATTTTCAACAAAATACTTGAATCCGAGACTAAAAAAGATTAATATGTAACCAAACAGTTGCATTTTTAACAATAAAATTGATTTTCTACCAAAAAAAGGAACTTTTAACAAATTAATATATTTTCTACTAAATAGTTAAATTCTCAACCAAAAAAAAAATTATTTTCTACCAAAAAGACGAATTTTTAACAAAACACATTAATGTATATTACAATGTATGTACTAGTCCAAATATTATTTGATTAATTTTAGTTTATATATTTTCTTTAAAGATTTCAAAATAAATAGTAGAAGTTTTAAATTAAGAAATATCAGTTTTCAGCAAAAAATGGATTTGTTAAAGTATTGGGAGAGCTATTTTACAAATTGCTTCATTTTCGTCTCGAAAATACGAAATTTCTGAAAAATAGTAGATTTTTCTACAAAATGGTTGAATTTTCTACTCGAAATTGTGTATTTCAAAAAAGTAAAGTTTATTTTCGACCGAAAAAGATAAATTTTTAATCCGACATTTCATTTTTTAAACAAATAATTGTTTTTCTACCAAATAATATGAATTTTTAACAAAATGACATACATTTTCTACCAAATTGTTGAAATGATGAAAACAATAATACGATTTTTTCCACAAAAGCGTTAATTTTGGAAAATCAATTTTTTAAACTAAAAATTTAACTGTACCAGTAGAAAATTTAAATATTTTTGTGTATATCCATTTTTTGTTCTTAGGAATTATATTTTTAACAGAAATTTTAACTATTCTGTTTTTGGTTGAAAAATGAGCCTTTTTGGATGAATACTCAACCTTAGTTGAAAATTTATATATTTTATTTCGAAATTAAACTATTTGTTTGAAAATTTTCTACTCTAAAATATGCATTTAAAAAAAAAGTTTATTTTCGACCCCAAAAGAATAATTTTTAATCAGAAATTTTTATTTTTAACCAAATTATTGTTTTTCTACCAAATAAGAGGAATTTTTAGCAAATGGACATACAATTTAAAACAAATAGTAAATTTCCTACTAAACTGTTGAAATAATGAACCCAAAATAAGAATTTTCTACAAAAGCGTTAATTTTCGGTAAAAAAATTATTTTTAAACCGAAACAGATTAAGTTTTAACCAGACAGTTTTTATTTTCAACCAAAAAAGGTCCAATGTCTACAGAAAGGGATAAATTTTCAAACCAAAAAGATGAATGATAGAATGTTTGAATTTCCAACCAAAAAATGAGTTCTTAGTCAAAAAAACAAGTCTTAATCAATTTCTGAATTTTTTATGCAAAAAGATGAATTTTCAACTAAAAAGTAGGGAATAATACAATTTTTAAGCAGAACAGATGAATTTTTATACAAAAAATTAATAGTATGCTCTCCAACCGAAAAGAATGAATTTTGAATCGAAAATAGTTACATTTTTTATTTGGTTCATTAATTCAGTTTACATTTGGGCGGTAAAACAAGAAAAAAAACATTTTAAATCAAACTTTTACTTCATTTTTTATATTTAAAAAATTAATTATTAAAAAATATTTAACTGGAATACTTGAAATTTTTAACCTACACAAATATTTTAAGTCAGGAGATTAACATTCAAAGAAAAACATCATGTTCTAGAAAAAAATTGATTTTTTTTAAGTACTTGAATTTTAAACGAAACAGTTGAATTTTAAATTAAAATAGGTAACTTTTCAGCCAAATTGTCGAATATTGAAACCAAAGTATTACTATTTTACAAAAAAGATTTTTCAAAAAATACATTAATTTCTCAACCAAATACTTCAATTTTGAACCAAAAAATATCATTTTTCCACAACAAAAGGAATAGTTAAATTTCCAGTTGGAGAAATAAATTTGCAACCAAACTGATGAATCTTCAACTTAAAATGATGATTTCGTCAACCAGAATAAATAAATTTTAAATAAAAAATAGTTTAAAACTAAAACAATTAATCTTCAAATGAAATAGTTCAACTTTCAACGAATTCGACTAATTTTGAAATAAAAAAGATAATTTTTCAACCAAAAATTGAATAATTACATTTTCTGTAAAAAAAAGAATGTTTAAACAAACCAATGAATTTTTCACTAAAATTAGGAAATATTCAACTGGAACAGTATTTTTATTTTAAGTTGAAGAAATAAATTATTTCTACAAAAAAAAAAAACAATTTTCAATAAAGTAGCTCATTTTTTAAGCAGAGAAATGAATTTTGAATATAAATGATGAATCTTGAATAAAAAATTAATTTTGATGAAAGAGTTTATTTTTCAACCAAGCGAATTTATTTATAACATAAAAGATAAATTTTCATTCTAAAAAGTCGATTTCCTACCAAAAAAGTAGGTTTCTAAAAATAATTACGTGAATTTTGAACGAAATAAATTAGTTTTCGATAAAAAAAAGACAAATATACATCCAACTTGTTAAATTTTGAAATATAAATGTCAATTTTCCACCCAAAGTGGCAGGATCAAATTCTCAGTTAAAAAAAATTAAATTAAGTTTAATCAAAATTCATCTTTTATGGTATAAATAAATTTATTTGGTTGAAAATAAACTCTTTTCATCAAAATGAATTTTTTTATTGAAGATTCATCATTTATATTAAAAATTCATTTCTTTGTTTAAAAAATAAGCTATTTTATTGAAAATATATTTCTTTTTTTTGTAGAAAATCATTTTTTTTCTTTAACTTAAAGTGAAAATACTATTCCAGTTGAATATTTCATAATTTTAGTGAAAAATTCATTTGCTTGGTTAAACATTTTTTTTTACTGAAAATGTAATTATTCAATTTTTTGTTGAAAAATTATCTTTCATTTCAAAATTCTTCGAATTCGTTGGAAGTTTAACTATTTTATTTGAAGATTCATTGTTTTACTTTAAAACTCATTTTTTAATTAAAAATTCAATTATTCTAGTTAAAAATTCATCATTTTAGTTGAAAATTCATCAGTTTGGTTGTAAATTAATTTCTCCAAATGGAAATTTAAATATTTTTGTTGTTGTTGTAAAATGATATTTTTTAGTTAAAAATTGAAGTATTTGGTTGAAAAATTAATGTATCTTTCAAAAAATCTTTTTTGTAGAATAGTAATACTTTGTTTTCAATACTCGACAATTTGGCTAAAAAAAATTGCCTCTTTTTATTGAAAATTCAATTGTTTAGTTTAAAATTCACGTATTTAAACAAAAATATAAATTTTTTTGTAGAACATGATGTTTTGCTTTGAAATTTAATCTCCTTGCTTAAAATTTTTTCTTTTTGGTTAAAAATTTCAAGTATTCCATTCAAATATTTTTTAATAATTAATTCTTTTAGTGAATAATCTTCCAATGAAGCCATGTTACAGACATTTCGGTTTTTAAATTCATACTATACAGAAGTATAATACTTCGCCTTAAATCCGTTTAATTTTTTTTTTGATATTTAAATATATTTAGATGCATTTTTTATTTAAAAAATCTATTTTTCGCAATTCAATCTTTTACTGGGTTTCATTGAGTAATGTTATTCATTAAAAAAATGGTTATTTAGCAAAAATAATTAGTTTCATTGAATACAGGAAATTATTCGTAATTAAGGGATAAATATTTCGCATGCGTTTCATATTAAAGAAAAAATGTTAACATCTTTAGTTTTTATGACAAATTTAAAACTTTTTGAAATAAAAAAAAATTAACTCACAAGAGTTTTATATCGTCCATAAAAAAAACTTTATCTCTAAATATTTTTGTTTCGAAATATTGAAAAAAACATTAGTTTTTCTTTATTTTTTTATTCCCTACTTTTGCGAAATATTTTTTTTTTAATTTTGAGTAATAATTGAAATTTTTTTGCAGGTATAATCAACAGTCATACAACTTCTACGTTTTTCCACGACCTCTTAATCGTGGAGCTTTCGATTGTAGATTTGTTTGCCAAGCTTCCAGTATTGCTTTCCTAGCAAATCAAGGCTTTGATTTTAATAAACTCTTCAATCATGGCATTCCTTATATGACCAAGAATGAGGAGGAAAAATTGCAAAAAAAGCTGGAAGAGAGACAGAGAATCAGGGAGGAAGGGCTTGATATAGTTCCTATTCCTGATCACGATAAACCCCAAATAGAAGAAATTTGGTAAGAAATTTATTTTTTCTACTCTCAGGACCTTTTTTACCAATCCCCCTTTTCTCTACATTTTTTCATCTTAAATAGGAAGACAATTTTGCCCTTTTTTATTCGTTTTCGATCCACATTTAAAAAGCATAAATATAAATTCAGGACAATATAAATTAAATCCGAAAGATGAATAAATTCTGGTAAAACAAGGCCAATTTTATGGAATAAACAAATTTAGGTACTAATATTAAAGTCAAATTAAAACTCTTCAAATCCCTTATATTTCAAGTAAAAATATTAAATTTAATTAAATCAGACGAATTTTCTACAAAACATTGAATTAATTTTCTGCCCGAAAATTTTAATTATTAATCTAATAGTTGATTTTTTAAACAAAGCGATAAAATTTTAATTAAAATAATGAATCTTTAAACAAAAAATTAATATTTGACAAAGTAGTTCAACATTAGAGAAAGTGATTTATTAAAAAAAAAAAATTCTTAACGAAAAATGTAATAGTTAATATTTTAATAAAAAAGATTTTAATCTGAATTCATATACAGTTGAATTAAACATAAATGAAAGTTTTTTCATGAAATAGTTTAATTTTCGAGCCAAAAAGATTTTTTAGTCAAGAAAGAAAATATTATTAACCAAATTGTTAACTTTCCAATTAAGAAAAAAACAATTTTCAAACTAAAGACAAATTTTGAACAAAATAGTTCAATTTTCAACCGAAAAATATTTTTCAGTCAAGAAAGAAACAAATTTTCAACCAAATTGTTGAATTTTCTAGTAAAAAAGGACGAAAGTTTAAATAAAAAGATGAATGTTCAATCAAAAAGATGAACTTTAAACCGAAACAGATTTTTCAGTCGAGAAGCCAAAAAGACGTGTTTTCAAAAGAAAAACACGAATTTTCAATAAATTCGTTTCAATTTTCAAGCAAAAAATATAAATTTTGAACAAAATAGTTGAATTTTTAACCAAATAGCAAAATTTTAAACATAAAAATGATGAATTTTCAACAAGGCATATGAATTTTGAACCAAATAGTTGAATTTTAACAAAGAATAATTATTTTCTATATAAAAAAGACGAATTTTCAACAAAGCGGTTAAATTTTAAACTAGAAAGATTTTTCAGTCAAGAAAGAAAAAAAATTCCCAACAAAAAGGTTAATTTTTCAATCTGAAAAGACGAATTTTCCACAAAATAGATTCAAAAAATTATTATTCTTCAAGAAATTAAAAAATTTCGACCGGTTTGTTGAATTTTTAATTTTTAAAAATTCGTTTTTTTTTTGTCAACCCAAAAGGATGATCTTAACATAATTGTTCAATTTTCAAAAAAGCAAATAAAATTTTCACCTGATAATTAAATTGTATGCCTAAAAAGATTTTTCAATCCGGAAAGAAAGTAAATTTTAACCGATTTTTTAAATTTTCAAGCCAAAAATAAGAATTTTTCTCAAAACAGGTGAAGTTTTAATCATAAGTTATGAATTTTTTAATAGAAAATGTAATGTTAAACCAACAAAAAACTTAATTTTTAACCAACTAGTTGAATTTTCTACCTAAAAAATAAATTCTCAACGAAAAATCTAATAATTAATGTCTCAATGAAAAAAGATTGCAACCAAATTGTTAAATTTTCCATATAAAAGGTCGAGTTTTCAGCAAAAGAGTTTTTAATTTTCTGCTCGAAAATATGAATTTTCAACATTTTCAGCCATAAGGGATTTAAACCAATAAAGATTTTTCAGTGAAGAAAGACTTAATAATGAAAACAAATGGTTCAATGTTCAAGACGAAAAGACGAATTTTTAACAAAAAAATTCAATTTTCAACCAAAAAAGATTTTTCAGTAAAGAAATAAAAAAAATTGCAACCAAATTGTTTGGTTTTAAAGTAAGAAAGACACATTTTCTACAAAAAAAGTTTATTTTTAACCGGAAATTATGAATTTTCAATAGAAAAGTTAATATTCAACCAAATAATAGAATTCTCAAGCCAAAAAGACAATGTTTCTATAAAAAAGTTTAATTTTCAACCTAATAATATGAAGTTTTAAATAAAAAAGTTAATTTTTAATCAAATAATTGAATTTTGAACAAAAAATGTGAAATCAAAAATATAAAGCATATTTCCAACTAAGAATAAATTTTCGACTCAACGAAAAATGTAGTAGTTAATATCTCAACTGAAAAGGATTTTAATTTAATTTTGTAAACAGTGAATTTGAAAAAAAAAGAAAAATCTACAGAACTGTTAAATTTTTATTCAAATGGTTGAATTTTCTGTCAAATTGTTAATTTTTTCATCCAAAAGGACGAATTTTCTACATAATAATTTTGTTAAATTTTTTGCCCGTAAATATATATTTTCAACCAAGAGGGATTAAATTTTTGAGCCAAAAAGACGAATGTGCAACAAAATATTTCAATTTTCAAAATAAAAAGAGGTACTTTTAGCAAAATAGATGAATTTGTAATAAAAAAACGAAAATTAAACCAAATTGTTGAATTTTCAAGCAAAAATGCTAATTTTCAGCAAAATAGTTGAATTTAAACCAATAAAGATTTTTCAGTAAAGAAAGACTAATAAATGAAAACAAAATAATTCAATTTTTAACCAAAAAAGTTTTTTCAGTTAAGAAATAAAAAAAATTTCAATCTAATTGTTTGATTTTAAAGACAGAAAGACAAATTTTCTTCGAAATAGTTTATTTCTAAACAGAAATTATGAATTTTTAACAGAAAAGTTAATATTCAACGAAATAATTGAATTTTCAAGCCAAAAAGATAATTTTTCTATCAAAAAAGTTTAATTTTCAACATACTAATATGAAGTTTTAACAAAAAAGTTCATTTTTAACCAAATAATTCAATTTTGAACCAAAACTGTAAAATTTTCAACGGAAAAATGAATTTTTTACAAGAAAGTTGATTCTTGAAGCAAAAGGGATAAGTTTAACAAATTTGTTGAATTTTCAACAAATTGAGTAAATTTTTAACCAATTAATTAAGCTGTCAATCAAAAATATAATTGCAGTTTTCAACTAAGAATGAAATTTCGACTCAATGAAAAATGTAGTAATTAATATCTCAACTAAAGAAGATTTTAATTTCATTTCGTAAACAGTGAATTCGATGAAAAATAATTTCTGCAGAACTGTTGAATTTTCTGTCAAATTGTTTAATTTTCTGCCCGAAAATATAAATTTTTAACCAGAGGCATGCAATTTTTAAACCGAAAATATGAATTTTCAATTAAATATTTTTCAATTCAGTAAGACTAAAAATTTCCATCATATTGTTGAATTTCCAAGCCAAAAAGACGAATCTACAACAAAATATTTTAATTTTAAAAAAAAGTTTCAACGAAACAGATGAATTTTTACAAAAAAAAAAACCCCCCGGAAAAATTCATCCGAAATTTTGAATTTTGTAAGCAAAAAGGCGAATTTTCAGCAAAATAGAAGAATATAAACCAATGAAGATTTTTCAGTGATGAAAGAATAAAAAATGGAAACAAAAATTTTGAATGTTTAAGGCGAATTGTCAAAAAATAATTGAATTTTCAACTAAAAAAGATTTTTCAGTCAAGAAATAAAAAGAAAATTAAACCAAATCATTGGATTTTAAAGTCAGAAAGACAAATTTTCTACGCAACAGTTTATTTTTAACCAGAAATTAGGATTTTTCAACAGAAAAGTTAATATTCAGCCAAATAATTGAATTTTCAAGCCTAATAATATGAAGTTTTACCAAAAAGTACATTTTTGAACAAACTATTGAATTTTGAACCAAAACTGTGAAATTTTCAACGCAAAAAGATGAATTTTTGCTCAAGAAAGTTGATTTTTCAACCAAAATGGATAAATTTAAGAAATTTGTTGAATTTTCAACAAATCAAGTAAATTTTTAACCAAATAAGTAAGCTGTCAATAAAAAATATAATAGCATGTTTTCAACTCAGAATGAAATTTCGACCCAACGAAAAATGTAGTGGTTAATATCTTAACTAGAAAGAATTTTAATTTCAGTTTGTAAACAGTGAGTTCGATGAAAAAAAAATTTCTGCAGAACTGTTGAATTTTCATCTAAATAGTTGAATTTTCTGTCAAATTTCTAAATTTTCTACACGAAATCTACAAAAAAAATATTCAATTGTCAAGAAATCAAGAAAAAAATATTTAAAAATATTTAATTTAAACTATTTTCAATTTGAAAATAAATTCAAAATAAGATATTCATAATTAAAGGCTTTTATTAAATTAAAAATATTGTTTTAGTCTCTCTGTTTTAGTCTAAATTTTAAAATTAATAATTTTCAATTTTTTAAATAAGAATAGTAACAATTGCCTCATGTTTAGAAATATTTGATTGATCACGTAAAATCAGTATAGTTACAAATCAAATATTGAAAACTAAACAAAAAACTGAACTTTGAATTTTACAATTTAAATTGTTCTGGTTGAAAAAAATTAATTTACAAATAAAATTGTTGAATTTTGATTTTTAATATAATATATAGAAACTTATAAATTCTAAAAAAATTCGAGTAACTTAAAGAGATATTTAAAAGGTCTCAAAAGATTCAAAATCTGGCTAATTGTTCCAAAATTTTTGTGCAGATAGCCCACGGACTAATTTAAAAGAAAATATAGATTCTTGTAGATTTCGAGCAAAAAATTTAGCGGCTTCTTAAAAATTGTGAAAGGCCTCAAAACAATAAAAAAAATTATTAAGATTCCTACGAAAATTGTGAAATGACTATTTAGCAAAATTTGGAAGATTTTAATGAAATATTTTTAATTTTGAAGGATTTAAAGAATCATTTTAAAAGATGTTTACAGGTTCTGAAAACATTTAAATAATTTAAAATCGAAATAAATATAAAACAAAATGTAGATGTTTCAAGATTTTGAAATAAAATTTAGAAGTTTTTTGAGGATTTGAAACTATTTTAAATGAAAATAATTTACCTTTTAATTTAAGAAGTGTTCAGTTTATCACAAAAATTTTAATCGTCTATTGCCTATTTGCTTAAAAATTCAATATTTCGGATGAATTTTTTCGTTTTTTGTAAAAATTCATCTGTTTCGTTGAAACTTTTTTTTTGAAAATTAAAATATTTTGTTGTAGATTCGTCTTTTTGGCTTGGAAATTCAACAATATGATGGAAATTTTAGTCTTACTGAATTGAAGATTCATATTTTTGGTTTGAAAATTGCATGCCTTTGTTAAAAGTTCGAAGTTCTGTAATTTCATTGATCGTGAAAAATTTTTGCGAACTGGGAATTTTTTATGCACTTTTGATTTCCAGTTCGAAAATTGAGGAATTTATCAATTCAGAGGCAGAAGAACTTTCGGTGGACAGATGTAATGGATTCATCAGACGACTTGTGCACCAAGAATCAAGAAGAAGGTGGCCCAAAAAAGTCAATCTAGAGTTCAAGTCAGACGGACCTGGACAAACTATCGTCATTACCAAAACAGGAACGAAAGAGGAAGAGGAAAAGAAAGAGGCTGAAAAGCGCGAGAAGGAAAAACAGGAACTTGAGGAAGCTGTCGGTCTCAGCGCGCTTTTAAGAAAAATTGCTAATTCGGTATGTAACTCAAATAAAACAAATTTTGACTATCTCAGTTATATGTATATAAATACTCGGTACTAATTACCTGGTACTTGGAAATCAGGAAAAAGTCTGGGAATTAATTTGTTTATTTTTGAAAAAGGCAGGGATTAAAATATACAAGTCTACAAAAATGCATTGTTTAATGTAATATTTTAATCGTATAATACAAAGACAATTTTACTGGTGAAAGCTAGTGGTTTTTTTTTTAATGCTTCTTTTTTGTAATTGAAGATTGAGTTTTTTTTCGGCAAACTACTTTTGATCGCATACAAATTCAAGTTTTCATTATTTTAATCATTTTTGCCAATTTAGAAAATTCAGAATCTCAGTTTACTCTAATTAAATTATAATTGATTATTTAAATTTTTATTATTTTCCATCATTAGAAAAATCTTTTGCTATTTTTTGATCTGTAAGATTTTTTTTCCGCTGACTTGTGTGTGTTCGAATTGATGATATTCAGGTTGAATTGTTGTTTTTTTCAATTATGCTATTATTTAGCGTACAATGCGTAATTTAAAATTTTGTTACTTTAAAAAATTTTCCATTAAAAATTTGTATTTTTAAATGCTTTCTTAAATACTTGAACAAATAAAAAATAAAATCCTTTAATGTTGAAAATTTTTGATAAATACATTTTTTTAATTCATCTGTACTTTAAACAAATGTCATTAAACAAATGTCTTTTCGTCGAAAATTCATGAATTTTGTTGAATATTCAGCTTTTTATTCGAAAATCCAACTATTTTGTTAAAAAAATGATTTTTTTTCTTCGTTATTAAGTTTTTAAACTGAAACTTTAATTAGTCCATTTTTGGTTGATGATTTATATTTTTTCTTTAAAAATTCATCTTTTTGGTAGAAAATAATTCTTTTTAGTTGGAAGTTCAGTTATTTGTTTCAAAATTCATTTTTTTAAATTGAAGATACATATTTATAGTAGAATATTAATTCTTTTTTTAAAAATTATTATTCTTTTTTTTTACTATTCCATTTTTTGATCAAATTACATATATCATTTTTCGTGTAACTTTAATTTTTTATGGAAAAATGATTAATTTGTAAGTGAAATTTTAAAATTTTGATGTATAATTTACAAATTAACATTTTTAGAAAACCTTTGAGTATTTTTAAGAGATATTTAGGTGTTTCAAAAAGATAAAAAATTATCATGAAAATTTTAGAAAGTTTTCTTAAAATCTTTTTTGAAAATTTTGTTTAAATCCTTGAAAAACTTTTTAAATATTCTCTTAAAATAATTTTTCAAAATAAAAAGTTATTTTTAATTTTCCTATGAATCTTAAGAAAAATGTTTTTATTCTTTGGAAGCCTTTCACAATTCTTGAAAAGAATCGAATTTTTTGTTTAAAATCTGCGAGAATCTACATTTTGTTTTATATTAAACTATCATTTCAAGTTTTACATTAGGTTTGAATCTTTTCGAAACTTCTACACATCTCTTAAAATTACTCAAATTTCTCCTGCAAACAATACATATTCAATTGTTATTTATACATGCAAATTGTAAAAAAAATCTAAAATTTGCAGAATTTTCTGAAAATTGTAGAAAAAATTTAATTCATTTTGACAGATATTCAGAAGTTCTGAAAAAATTTCCCAAATAATTTTAAATTTAAAACAAATTTAAAACAACTTCTAGATTTCTCAAGATTTTAAAATAAAATTTTGAAGCTTTCCAAGGATTTTTAAACTATTTAAAAAGAAAATTGATTTTCTAATCTTTTTTCTAATCTTCTAGCTTAAAATTCCTTAAAATTATATAATTTTGAAAATTTTAAAGTTCATTGATTGATTTTTTAATTTAGAGCATTGCAAATGATAACGCGGATTTATATATTTTTATATTGAAAAGTGTTACTACCTTTAATTTTTAAACGCTTATATTACTGAGCATTTGATACAAAATTTTTTAATGAAAAACTTTTAAATTTCAATTTTAAAAGTTCAAAATTTAACAGTCTCAGTTTGAGTACTTTCATTTAAAGCTGAGTTTTTATTAACTCAAGTGGAAAATTTGTTAGCTTTGTAGTTCCATTTGCTTAATTTCATTGACCGTGAAAAATGTTTGCGAACCGGGAAAAAACCGGGAATTTATTTCGTTGATTAAAAAGGCCACCCTGATATTCCAGACATAGGAGCAATCATTTTTTCAATTTTTTTTTCTTGAAAAAATGGATTTATTAAGTTTTATTCGCTTAGTCCTCATTTATCTAAGAACAGGGAATTTTATAAAATAATTATAGATTTCATTTTAAAAAAGGGAGTTCTGGTAAAGAAATATAAATTCACTTGGCACAGGGAATTTTTTACATGGGACGGGAATTTTTTTAAAGAATCATTATTCGGATTGAGAAAAAAAAGTAATTTTAAAAATCCCTCTTCTAAGTCAGAATTCGTCACAATTTGAAAGTTCCCTCTTCCAAATTTTCCAGTTATTTTATAGATTAGGAGTGGTATATACAGAAGAAATATTTCTGACTTATAATAAATTTTTTTACATTACTCGTTTCTAATTCTTTTTTTTTTTAGTTAAAAATTCAACTACTTGCTTAAAAATTCAACTCTTTTGTTAAAAATTTATTTGTTGGTTGTAGATTCATAATTTTAATTGAAAATTTATCTCTGATTAAAAATGGAACTGCTTCGTTGAAAATAAATTTTTGTAACGAAAAATGCTACTGCTCCAGTCGAAAATTTAACTGTTTTGCTGAAAATCCATTTTTCTTGTTTTAAGAATAAAATTTTCAACAAAAAAATTAACCATTCCATTTTTGGTTGAAGACGTATCTTTTTTTAATTAAAATTCAACTATTTGATTGAAAATTGATATTTTTTATTCAGAAATTAAACTAGTTGTTTGAAAATGTATCTAATACTTTGCAAAAATTCGCTTTTTTGTGTAAAAGTACTCGTAATAGTTGAAAATTCTTTTTTTTTGTATAAAATTTAAATTTTCCAGTTAAAGATTCATCATTTCATTGGAAAATTTAATTGAATGTCCATTTCAGTTGATAATTGATCTTAACTTGTTTAAAATTCAATAATTTGAATGAAGATTACACTTTTTTAATTAGAAATTTGACTATTTTGTTGAAAATCCACATATTTTGTTAAAAATCCATTTTTGTGATCGGAAATTATCTTTTTCTTTGCAGGTTACTCTTCTTGGTTGAAAATTCTTTTTTTCTGTTAATTAAATTTTTTACTGTAAACGTAACTATTATCCCAATTGAATTTTCCGAAATTTTAGTTAAACATTTATTTTTTTGGTTTAACATTAATTTCTTGACTAAAAACTTAATTATTCAATTTTAGGTTGACAAATTAACGGCTCAAGTTGAAAATGTATTTGTTGGTTTCAACATTACTTTTTTAAACTTAAAATTAAGTTATTTAAGTTTTGGATGACAATTTATCTTTTTTAGTAATTTGTATTATTTTTTTTTTGAAAATTCAAATATTTCCGTTAAAGATTCATTGTTTTTGTCGAAAACTCTCATGGTTGGTTTACAATTAATTTTTTAAAATATAAATGTTACTATTCCATTTTCGGTTGAAAATTATTAATTTTATAGTTCAAAATTCAACTATTTGGTTTGATAATTTGTCTTCTTTAATTAAAAATTGTACTATTTCGTTGAAAATGCATGTATTTTTCGATAGAAAATTAATCTTC
The DNA here is from genome assembly GCF_010883055.1 of Belonocnema kinseyi. NCBI lineage: Eukaryota > Metazoa > Arthropoda > Insecta > Hymenoptera > Cynipidae > Belonocnema > Belonocnema kinseyi. The sequence goes on from NC_046660.1 coordinate 51,619,348, forward strand.
TTGTTTAAAAATTAATTTTTTGGTTGAAAATTTAACTATTCCAGTTAAAGATTCATAATTTTATTTGAAAAATTATCACTGCTGGAAAATTGGACTACATATTTTGTTGAAAATCCATTAAAAAAATTTTTTTGCTAAAAGTTTAGCAAGTCTATTTTTTTGTAAAAAATTGATATTCTCTAGTGAAAAATTTAAGTATGTGTTTCAAAATTAATGAATTTTGGAATTTTTTGCATTTTCAAGAGATTTGAAAAATGTCAACGTATTTTAAAAGCTCTCAAGTTATTTTAATAAATTTTCCGGTCTTTTTGGAAATTTAACAGTATTTTCAAATATATAATTAAGAATTGAAAAGATTTTAGGGTATTTTTCAAAATTGAAAGAAAATTTCAATACTTTTATAGAATTTGCCGAGATTTCAAAAGATTTTTAAGTGTTTGGAATATTGTAGGTTATTTTAAAATATTCAACGAGATTTAAACAATTTCAAGTGATTTTGAAGGAGTTTGAAAGCTCTTGAGGTATTTCAATCAATTTTTCAGGATATTAGAAAATTCAAGGAATATTCAAAAGAATATGAAAGATTTTAAGATATTTTTAAAGATTCCAAAGAATTTGGAGTTGATTTCAATCATTTGAAAGGATTTCAAAATGTTTTAAATAATTTGAAATATATTTGGGGCAATTTTAATAGATTTAAATTATTTAAAATGATTATAAAGTATTTAACATATTTTAGGGTATTTCAACATATTCCAAGGAGTTTTGATTAATTTCAATAATTTGAAGAGATTTAAAGGATTTGAAATTTTTTAAGCTGTTTTAACAAATTACAAAGTTTTTTCAAGAGATTACAAAACTTTCAAAGGGTTTCCAAAGATTTTAAGGGATTTTATAAGATCTCAAGATATTTTAATAAGGTTTAGAGGCTTTCAGAAAATATCAGACTTCATGTCATTTAATGGGATTTTATAATATTTTAGGATATTTAAAAAAATTTTAAGAAACTTTAAATAGATTTATAGAGATTCAAAGGATTTAAAAAGATTTTAAGAAGTTTGAAATAATTTAGGGTATTTTAAATTTATTCCAAAGAATCTTGATTAATTTCAATCAGTTCAATGGATTTTAAAAGATTTTAAGTATTTCATGGTATTTAAAAATATTCCTAAGTGTTTCAACTAGCTTAAAAAAATTTCAAGGGACTTCCGAAGTATTGAAAGGATTTGAAATATTTTAGGGAATTTAAAAAGATTTCAGGGAATTTTTCAATAAATTAAAAAATTTAAAGGGATTTCAAAGGATTTGACATATTGTAGTGATTTTCAAAGAAGTATGAAATTTTCTATAATTTTATGGGATTTTATAATATTTTAGTGGATTTCATAGAATTTATTTACAAGAATTAAGGAATTTCTTAGGATTCCAAAGACTTTCTAATATTGAAAGTTCTTTCCAAAAAGCTTGAAAAATTTCAAAGATTTTAGGATATTTTTAAATATTCCAAGGATTTAAAAATTTATTTCAATAATTTGAAGGGATTGCAAATGATTTGAAATATTTTATGGCATGT
>NC_046660.1:51621020-51642895 GCF_010883055.1 Belonocnema kinseyi
TATATATGTATATTTCAAGGGTTTTAAAAAGATTTGAAATTTTTTGAAATATTTTAGTTTATTTTAAAAGATTCCGCAGCAATTTTGGGAAATTTGAAAAACGTCATAGGATTTCGAAAGATTTGAATGATTTTAAGAAATTAAAACATTTTTCATCTGGTTGTAAAGAATTTCCTAGTTCATCTGGTTATAAAGAATTTCCTAGTTCATCTGGTTGTAAAGAATTTCCTAGAATTTTGTAATTTATGGAAATATCACTTCAGTTATTTGGAATTAAACCTGAAATCTTTTTAACTTATGCTGAATGCTTTAAAAGTTTTTTTAATTGCTTTAAATTGTTGTGAAATTACACCAATTTTACTAGAATCAACGAAATTTGTTTCCAATTCATTTTAATTCTTTTGAATATAATTGAATTTTTTAAATAGTATTATGCATTTATCCTGGATTTCTTAAAATTCACCTGGAATCCTTATACATTTTATCCAATTCGTTTGAATTCATTTAAATTTAAAAGAATATTAGTAACATTTGTGCTGCATATTGGTCACTTTTTGAGTTAGAAATTAGTCACTTTTGGACACTTTTTTAGTTCAAATATGTTTGTTTCATTTTTTGAAAGTAAGCTAGGCGGTGCTAGCCCTAAGAATAATAAATAAAAAATATTGTTATTTCATTTATAAAAAGATTCTATATTAAAAATGGGATGACTGAAATATCCCGATAAAATAAAATTCCCAACACTGTACAATTCTTGAAAAATAAAATATTCGAAAAAGAAAATTTCGGAAATATTGAAATTCAAAAATAATGAATTCCCGAATAGTTTATAGTATTATCGAACTTGAAGCTTTCCGAAAAGGAAAATTCGCAGCTAAAAAAAATCAGACTTGTCACATGGAAGACTTAAAAATTCAAAAAAATAAAATAAAATTCCCGAATAGTAACATTTACGAAGTGGAAAATTCCCGAAGAATAAAATTCGCAAAGAATAAAATGTCCGAAGTGGAAAATTCCCGAAGAATAAAATTTCCTAATTGAAAAATTCCCGAATAATAAAATTTCCAAGGAATAAAATTTCCGAAGTAGAAAATTCCCAAAGAATAACATTTCCGAAGTGGAAAATTCCCAAAGAATAAAATTCCCAAAGAATAAAGCTCCTTAATTAAAAAATTCCCGAAAAATAAAATTCCAAAAGAATAAAATCCCCGAATAATAAAATTCCCTAGGAATAAAATTTCCGAGGTGAAAAATTAGCGAATAATAAAATTTCCGAAGAATAAAATCCCCAAAGAATAAAACTCCCTAATTAAAAAATTCGCGAATAATAAAATTCCCAAGCAATAAAATTTCCGAAGAATAAAAATTCCTATTTAAAAAATTCCGGAATAATAAAATTCGCAAATAAAATTCCCGAAGTGGAAAATTCGCGAGTAATAATATTTCAGAATATTAAAATTTCCAAAGAATAAAATTTCCTGATTAAAAAAATGGTTGAATAATAAAATTCCCAAAGAATAAAATTCCAGAATGATATAATTACCAAGGAATAAAATTTCCGAAGTGGAAAGTTCGTGAATAATAAAAGTCCCGAAGAATAAAATTCCCAAAGAATAAAATTTCAGAAGTAGAAAATTCCCGAATAATATATTTCCCGAAGAATAAAATTCTCGAAGAATAAAATTCCCAAAGAATAAAATTTCCGAAGTGGAAAATTCGCGAGTATTAAAATTACAGAATAATAAAATTCTCGAATAATAAAATTCCCAAAGAATGAAATTACCGAAGTGAAAAATTCGTGAATAATAAAATTCCCGAAGAATAAAATTACCAAGGAATACAACTTATGAATTGGAAAATTGCTGAATAATAAGATTCCCGGAAAATAAAATTTTCAAAGAATAACATTTCAAAATTTCTCGAATTGTTTATAATATTACCGAATTGAAAAATTGTTGACAGAAAATTAGCGAATTATAAAATATGCAAAATAAAAAATTCTCTTACACTTATGTTCCAGAATTGAAACAATAAAAAATATTGGTTTGCAGCAAAAAATTTTATCCACAAATAGATTATTTTCAGTTATTGTTGTTTTAAATTCAAACAATAATTTTTTCAAACTTTAAACATTAAACAAAATTTAATATAAATCTTGTATTATTGTATTTTTAATAAATTTATTAACTTTTTTTAATTGCTTAATTTCGGAAATATTTCAATTTTGTTATATTGTAAACCGTCCGGGAATTTTATTATTCGAAAATTCTCCAATTTGGGAATATTATTATTTGAAAATTTTATTTTTCGGGATTTTTTAGTTGTCCTAGTTCAAACAATAATTGAAAAAATAGATTGAACATCCGAAATAAATTTTTTTAAATTAAAATAATTTATCATTGTATTTTTAATTAATAAATATGGTTGATTAAAAAACAATTTTTTTCAATTGTTTAAAATCAATTATTTTTTAGGTCGTGAGTTTTAATATTCGAAAATTTTCCAAGTCAGTATTTTTATATTTCGGCAATTTTATAATTTCGGAAATTTTCTTTTTTCGGGAACTTTACAGTTTCGGGATATTTATTTGTTCAGGATTTTTCATTCGCCCCTTAAAAATCTTGCAAGATCAAAAATTTTGTCTTTCGATATTAATGGCCAGGAAGAATGAAAAATTATTAAGAAAAAAAGTCAGGGAATTTTGAAAATGAATTTTTGTGAGCATCTTTTTGCATATTATTGCTTCTAAATAAAGTATTATTCAACAGGGAAAGTTAATTGTCGGACACAACATGCTTTTGGATCTCTGCCACATAATTCGACAATTCTTCAATCCACTCCCGGAAAAATACTCTGAATTCAAGGCCCTCGTTCATGGCCTTTTCCCCAGGATTTTAGACACTAAAGTCATAAGTCAGTCGCCGCCGTTCAAGGATAAAATGTCTTTCTCGAGTCTTCAAATCCTCTTAGAAACTTTAAGCAAGCCTCCTTTCTCAATTCCGGAAGTTGTTCCTGTAAAGGATCGTAGTTATTCAACTTCATGCGAAAAGTGTCACGAGGCTGGTTATGATGCTTACATGACTGGCTTGTGTTTTATTTCCATGAGCAATCATCTGGGTAAGCAAATAATTCAATCCCAATTATAATTCTCAGGGTGACCCCTGGGCCAGACAATCGGGAATTTTACCAATTTTCAGAAGAAAAAATTGATCCAAGCACTTCAAATTTCACAAATTTTGTATCATTTCAGATTTACTTTTCCGCTTTTTTTTCCTATTTTATATGATGCAATTAAAAATAATTTTTCTTTTTCTTTTTTGAGTAATTATTTACAAATTTAAAAAAGGCTGCGTTAGTCGTCCCTGAAAACGAAAGTGAATTTATTTTTTGATCGGGGATTTGAAAAATTTTAGAAGGAAAATTTGTCCAAGTTTGATTCGAACAATTTTCTAAAAAAATAGCTGAATTTTTATCTTCTTTAATTAAGATATTCAGTTTATAATGTGTAATTCGACAATCTTTTACTTAAGAAAATTTTCCATTTCAGATTTTTATTTTTAAATCTGCATTTTTAATTTAAAGAAATTTAAAAGGCGGTCTTGGAAGACTTAAACAACAAAAAATTAAAAGTGTTTGAAATTGAAAAGTTTTGAGAGAAAAAATTACTTGATCAACTTTAAATGTAAAGAATTTAATTATTTAAAAAAATGTAACTGTACTTGAAGTATCAGAAAATGAACAATAATTGATTTGTTAAGACGATTCTAAATCCGTTCGAAATTACAGAATTTTGCAGAGTTCAGCCTTAAAAATTAAACTGATAATGTACATTTTTCAGTTGATTTTTAAATTTTTTGAAATGATTTGTAAATGATTGCTGGGAAAATTGAAAATAATTTTTTATTTTGCGAAATTATTTGGAATTTTGGAAAATTGGTTAAAATACTATAATTTTTAAATTTTTAAATTTTTAAATTTATTGATTGATTTTTTAATTTAGACAATTGGAAATGTTAACATGGATTTATAATTTTGGAACTGAATCTGAATCTTTGAACTCTACGATTGATAAAAGTTAAAAATTCGAAATTTTTCAGTTTAAATGCATTTAATTTAAAATTATACAATTCAAACATTTTTAAATTTAAAAACATTTAAACTTAAATTTTAAACATTCAAAAATTAAAAGTTCCATCTTAAATTCTTTTTTTTACAGTTTATTTTTCATCAATTCAAATAAAAAAATGATGAGTGTTCGAATTTTAAAATTTAATTGACATTGAAAAATGTTTGCGAACCGGGAAAAAACTGGAAAATGACCGGGAATTTTTTCTTTGATTAAAACGGCCCCCCTGTTTAAAAAAAAGTGAAGTTCAATTCTTAACTTTTTCAATTTTTATATTTAATTTACAATGTTTATTTGTAAAATAATTTACTTTAGAAATTTTTTATTTTAGATCTTCATTTTTATGCGTACATTTTTAATTTAACAAATTTAAAAAAAATTTTTGTAAACACTTAAAAAATCATTTTTTGTTAAGAATTCATAATTTTAGTTGAAAATTCATCATTTTGGTTGAAAGTTTTTTTTTGTTGGAAATTATTATTTTTTTTAACTGAAAATTTGAGAAAAATCCTGTTGAAGATTCATAATTTTAGTTAAAATTTCATGTCTGATTGGAATTTTAATTACTTTATTGAAAATTGATATTTTATAATTGGACATTCAACTTTAAATAATTATAAATCAAATATTTAAAGCAAAACGATTTGAAACTGAATGTACTGAACCAAAAATGTAGGTTTCAAGAGAATAACAAAATTTTCTTAAGATTAATAGAAAAATTAAAAATGAATTTTTTTTTTAAATTAAAAACAAATTAATTTTAAGAGAACATTTAAAAAAATTTCAAAAGGTTTACAAAATTGTCAGAAAAGAATATGCTTTTTAATTTTATAAAGTGCAATTTTTTCATTTTGCAGTACTTCAAAAAAGTTTAGATAAAATTATAACTATTTCAAAATATAGTTGGAAGCCGTTAGAAGTTTTGATAATTGTTTGAAAATAATTAAAAATATTAATATTAAAAAAAAAAATAGAGAAAATGTAAATTTTTGAAGAATTTAAAATAAAATTTTGAAGCTTTTTAAGGACTTCGAATCGGTTTTTATACAGAAAAAAAGTTTTCTTGATATTCCTGGGAAAATTTGGTATTCTTTTTTATTTTGAAAAATATTAAGAAAGGTTTCAAAAGGTTTTCAAAAAAATTATATGAAAGATTTGAAGGCATTTTTTTATTTTTGCAGGATTTAAACAAAATTGTAGGCAAATTCGACTTTTTTTATAAATATTGATACAAATGTGTAAAAAATTTGAAAATTAATTAAAAGTTTGAAAAGATTTAAATGAAAATTAAAACAAAATGAAAAATGAAAAATCCAATTCTGAAAGTTTTCAAGGATTTTGAAAGGTTATTCTCAAGTTATAAAAAAAGGTTTCTTGATATTTCTGGAAAAATGTTGAATCCTTAAAAATCATATTTAAGAGAAAATTAGAAAATATTGTTTAAAAACACATTGTGATCTATAAATAATAGTTAAACAATTAGTGATTTGAAACTACTTAAAAAAAAACTCATTTATCTTCTAATTTAAAATGATTTCGGTATAAAAAACAAATTTTAATCGAAAATTTTTTAATGTTCTTGTTTAGAATTGTATAATTTTGAAAATTTACTAATTTTTTGATTGATTTTTAAATTAAGAGCACGGAAAATGATAACGTGGATTTATATTTTATGAACTGAATCTGAATATGTGAACTGTACAATTTGTAAAAGTTTAAAATTGATGATTTTGTTATTTAACTGCATTTAATTAAAGAAATTTAATTGAAAAGTGTTAATTGCTAAAATTCTATAAGTGTAAATAATTGAGCGTTTGAATCAATCAATTTTTAACTCTGAATTCTTGTTTTGAAATTATTTAAAAAATATAATTAAGTCATATTTTTCTAGTGAAAATACTATTTTTACTTTTAAGGTTCGCTAGAAAATCCTCCTATCGATACAGTGCTTTCGGACTCTCCTTTACTGAATCCATTTGTAAATAAGTAAGAGCAAATTTACCTAATGCTGATAAATGTAAATTTGATTTTTTAAAAAGTAAAATTAACTTTTGTATAAAATTGTAGATTGATTATTGCGAGGCTGAAGGACGTTCCGTACATTAATTTAGCAGGAAAAGATCGTAAGTTCCTTCAAATCTGAAATTTAAATAATTAAATAATTGATTTTATTGTTAAATAATTAACAATTTTTTAGCTAATCCTAGCAGAGATCACGTTTTCCATTTGTCGTTTCCACGAGAATGGAAAATGAGCGATATCACGCAACTTTTCAATCCCTATGGTAAACATTTTCTTCGTGATTTAAAAAATTTTGCATACAAATGAAGAACTTTTGAGTCATATTTTTCCATATTTCAGGTGGTGTTTTCGTTTCCTGGTTGTCTGATACGTCAGCTTATGTTAGTTTAAATAAACGGGACCAGACAAAAACCGTTCTGAAAAACGTTCTAAATACTGATGCCTTCACAATCAAAAAGTACGCGGAGCATCAAGTTAGTACGGAATTACAGACTTCTACGCAAGTACTTCGCAAGCGGAAACTAAATTCTGAGTAAGAAATTAAAATTATTAATTATTATTTAATTAGAGGGGCGACTTGACCGCGAAATCGGGAAAAACCACGAAAATTATAAGTAATTTAATTTAAAAAACGGGGAATTTACTTCAGATTGTAGCAAAATTCATGTTTTTATTATTTTAATAATTTTGGTCAATTTAGAAAAGTTATTTCTACCTTATATCTATCTTATCTACAGTGCGAGTTTGAAAAATTACGTATTTTTTTATAACTTTGCGTTTAACCGGGAAATGACTGTGATTTTTTTACCGGTAATTTTACAAATTTTTTGAAGAAAAATCTGCCCACGTTCGATTTCAACAGTTTTTAAAGAATTACTGAATTGTTATGTTTTTCAATTATGCTATTATTTAGCTTACAATGCGCAATTCAAAATTTTGTTACCTTAAAAATTTTCCATTTAAAATGTTTATTTCTAAGCTTATATTTTTATTTATTAAACATATAATTTGTTTTTAAATTTACCTGTACTTTAAGTAATAAAAAATGAACAAATACGATTTGACAAAACGATTTTAAATCAGTTCAAAATTTAAGAATTTTCAGATTTTATAGTTAAAACTTTTTATATGAAGATTTTTTTTTCTATTTGAAAGTCTTAGTCGTTAAATGTGAACGTGTGATTGAAAGTTTATAAACTATTTTCAACTTAAAAATAACTTCATAATAATATATTCTTAATTAAAGGATTTTATTCAATTTAAAATATTGTTTCAGTCTAAAATATTCCATATTTAACCCATTCGATTTGAAATTTTTAATTAAAAAAAAAAAAAGATTAATTATTGAATATTTAGCAATATTTAAATTTTTATTTAAGACAAGTGAATTGGAACCAAATATCTAGAAGTAAAGAATCTTTAACTGAATCGTTTGACATAGGAAACCTGGAATCGTTAAAATTTCGAAGAGCCTTTAAACTTTGAACGTTACAATTTTAATTGTTGTGTTTGAAAAATGCTTAATTTGCAAGTGTAAGTTTAAAATTTTAATGTATAATTTACAAATAAACATTTGCAGAAAAAATTTGAGTAATTTTAAGAGATATTTAGGAGTTTTAAAAAGATTAAAAATTATCATGCAAATTTTAGAAAGTTTTCTTAAAATCTTTTTTGAAAATTTTGTTTCAATCTTTGAACAACTTTTTAAATATTCTCTTAAAATAATTTTTCAAAATGACAAATTATTTTTAATTTTCCTATGGATCGTAAGAAAATGTTTTTATTCTTTTGAAGCCTTTCGCAATTTTTGAAAAGAAGCTAAGTTTTTTGTTTAAAATCTACGAACATCTATTTATATTTTTTTGTATTGAAAAATGTTAGTACCTTTAATTTTATACGCGTAAATTATTGAGCATTTGAATAAAAAGTTTTTAAATTAAAAACTTAAAAATTTTTATTTTAAAATTCAAAATTTAACAGTTTTACCTCAAGTGGAAATTTTTTTAGCTTTAGTGTTCCATTTTTTAAATTTCATTGACCGTGAAAAATGTTTGCGAATCGGAAAAAAACCGGGAAATTAGTTCATCGATTAAAACGGGCACCTTGATTTCTGTAAAAATTCGTTTTTTTTTTTTAAAGGAAATTCATCTACTTGCTTAAGAGTTGAATTATCTTGTTAAAAATTATTTTTATTGGTAGAAAATTAAATCATTTTCTTTTAATATTTTTTTAGAAATCAAAAGTTTAACTACTTCATTTTTTGTCAAAGTTGATCGTTTTTAGTTGAAAATTTAACTACTTGGGTAAAAGTTAAATTATCTTGTTAAAAATTCATTTTATTGGTAGAAAATTGAACAATTTCTTTTTTGTTTGAAGAATAATTTTTTAAAATAAAAATTGAACTACTATATTTTCAGTAGAAAATTAATGAAATTAAGTTGAAAAATCAACTATTTGGTTGAAAATTCATACATTATGTTGACAATTCGCCACTTTTGGTAAAAAAATCGAACTAGTTTGTTAAAAAATAATTTTATCAGATGAAGATTCATCTTTATAAAAAATTTAGTTATTATATTTTTGGTTGATTAATTATTCTTGAAACTTCAAATATTTTTGTAAAAAGTCATATTTTTGGTTGAAAATTTAAGTACATGGTTAAAAGTTGAATGACCTGGTTAACAATTATTTTTATTGGTAAAAAATTTAATTATTTTTCTTGAGACTAATTTTTTTGAAATGAAAATTTAACATTTTTTATTAAAAGTTTAACGTTTTTAGTTAATATTTGGTTGAAAATTCATACATTATATTGACAATTCGCCTCTTTTGGTAAAAAATTTGACTTATGTTGTAGAAAAATCATTTTATTAGTTGAAGATTTATCTTTATAAAAAATTCAATTATTCCATTATTGGTTGAAAATTTTTCAATTGTAGTTGGAAATTTACATATTTCGTTGAAAAAGGGTCCTTTTAGTAGAAAATTAAATTTCTTGGTTTACTTTCTTAGAGAGTAATTTTATGAGTTTAATATTGATCTCTTTAGTTCGAAATTTAACGATATTGTTTAAATTTTATATTTTGGACTAGAAAATTCAACTTTTTTTTAAATTCGTTTTTTACGGTTAAAAATGCGATTATTTTGATCAAGCACTCATCTATTTGGATCAAAATTTGTCTCCTTTGGTTAAATTTTGTTTTATATTAGGCTATCATTTCAAGTTTTATATTAAGTTTAAATCTTTTAAAAACTTCTAAATATCTCTTAAATGTACTCAAATTTCGTCTAGAAATAATAAATGTCCATTTGTTATTTATACATCCAAATTGTAAAGAAATTTTCTAAAATTGCAGAATTTTCTGAAAATTGTAGAAAAAATGTAATTAATTTTGACAGATATGTAGATATTCTGAAAAAATTTCCAAAACAATTTTTAATTTAAAACCAATATAAAACAACTTCTAGATTTCTAAAAATTTTGAAATAAAAATTTGTAGCTTTCCAAGGATGTTTAAACTATTTAAGAAGAACATAATTGAATTTCTAATTTAAGAAGTGTTCAGTTAAAATTTTTTTAATTTTTCAAAATTTGATGTTTCTAGCTTAGAATTCCTTAAAATTATATAATTTTGAAAATTTTAAAGTTCATTGTTCGATTTTTTAATTTAGAGCATTGGAAACGATGACCTGGATTTATATTTTTTTATATTTAAAAATGTTAGTACCTTCAATTTTATACTTGTAAATTATTGAGAATTTGAATACAAAAAATTTTAATTAAAAACTTTTAAATTTCATTTTTAAAAGGTCAAAATTTAACAGTTCTACTTTGAATTTGCTAAAAATGCATGTTATTAGTTGAAGACCGATACCTGGGTAGAAAATTATTTCTTTTTTTGGTTGGAAATTAATTTTTGCAACTGGGAAATGTTTGTTAAAAATTAATATACATATTCGGGTTGAAAATTCAACTTTTTTTTTAGAGAACTCGTCATTTTTGTTTGAAAATTCAACAATTTAATAGCCATTTTTTTCTCTCTTGAATGGTAAATCTCTCCTGTTTGCAAATTTTATTCTATTGTAAAAAATTCGTTCTTTTGACATGAAAATCCATGTCTTTTTGTAAAAATTTTATGTTTTTTTTTTATTAATAATACAACAGTTTGACTAAAAATTAATCTGTTTTGGCTTAGGATGCAACTATTTTTTTGAAAATTCTTTTTTTTTAATTCAACTACTTTTTATTCAGTATTTGGAACCTTTTTGGTTGAAATATCAACTATTATATATTTTTTGTTGAGAAATAATCTTTTTTAATTGAAAATTTAACTAGCGGATTGAAAGTTGAATTTTTTGGTTCAAAATTCAAGCTCTGCGGTTGACCATGTAATTCTTTTGCGGAAATTTCAATTGTTTTGTTGGACATTCATATTTTTAAATAGAAAATTCTTTTTTCTTTTGGTTTTAAAGTTCAACTGTTTTCTAAAACATTCGTATTTTTAACTAAAAAGTTTTTTTTCATTCTGCTATTTGTTTGAAAATTCATCTTTGTATGTTTAAAATTAATCTGTTTGGTTCAAAATTGAACTATTTTGTTAAAAATGCAACTCTTCTGTTTGAAAGTTGAACTATTTTGTAGAAAATTGAACTTTTTGGGTTAAAAATTTAACTGTCTTCTGAAAAATTAGACTTTTTGTCTTAAAAATTCAAATATTTGGTTGAAAATTCATCTCTATCGGTCAAAAATTCAATTGTTTTGTTGATAATGTAATTATTTGGTTGAAAATTCAACTTCTTAAAAAGCCATATTTTTTATTCGAAAATTCAATTGCTTTGGGCAAAAGCAATTTGTTTAAAAATGAAACTATTTTTTCTTGTACATTTATCCCTTTTGCTGGAAAGTTAAACTTTTTGTTTGTAAATGTAACTTTTTTTTTCTTAAAAATTCAATTGTCTTCTAGAAAATTGGTATTTTTTTCATCAAAATTCAACTGTCTGGTTGAAGATTCATTTTTGTAGGTTAAAAGTTGAACCATTTGATTAAAAATGGAACTATTTGTTGAAAATTCAACTACTTTGTCAAATTAACCTTTTTTTTATCGAAAATTCAACTGCTTTGTTGAAAATTTTTTTTTGGTTGAAAATAATTCTTCTTTGTTGAAAATTCATCTTTTTAGGTTTAAATTTCATCTGTTTGCTTAAAAATGCCACTATTTTTTTTTGAACATTTATCCCTTTCACTGGAAAGTTCAATTGTTGGCTTGTAAATATAACTTTTTCTGTTTAGAATTCAATTGTCTTCTAGAAAATTAGTATTTTTTTCATCAAAATTTAACTGTTTGGTTGAAGATTCATTTTTGTTGGCTGAAAGTTGAACTATTTAATAAAAAATTGAAACATTCGTTGAAAATTGAACTATTTTGTCAAATTAATCTTTTTTTTTATCGAAAATTGAACTTTGTTGAAAATTTGTCTTTTTGGATTGAACATTTATCTTTTTATGTCTAAATTTCAGCTATTTTGTTTGAAAGTGCAACTATTTTTTCAACATTTATTCCTTTTACTGGAAAGTTCAAATTTTTGTTTGTAATTATAAGCTTTTTTGTTTAAAATTCAATTTTCTTCTAGAAAATTGGTATTTTTTCATCAAAATTCAACTATTTGGTTGAAGATTCATTTTCATAGGCTGAAAGTTGAAAATTTTTATTAAAATTGATATTTTTTGATCGAAAATGCAACTGTTTTCGTTTAAAGTTCGTTCTCTTGGATTAAAAATTCATCTTCTTATGTCAGAAAGCCATTTCCTTTTTTTTTAAATACATCTTTCTTGGTTGAAAATTAATTTTTTCACTGAAAATTCAACTGTCTCTTAAAAATTGGTCTTTTTGGCTTAAATATTCAACATTTTGACTAAAAAAACATCTGTTTGCAGTTGATCTTAATTCATTTTTGTTTGAAACTTTGTCGATTTAGTTCAAAATTCGTCTTTGTCTATTGAAAATTGAACTATTTGGATAAAAACTCGCTTCTTTTGATTTAAAGTAAAACTATTTGGTTATAAGTGCAACTGCTTAATTTCGAATTTATTTTATTTTTGTTGAAAATACAACTATTTGGTTGAAAAATCATTTTTTACGGTTGCAAATTTATCTTTCGTTAACTGTTGTTTAAAACTGATAACATCATTTTATTTAAAAATGGATCTCTTTGGTTGAAAACGAGGTTAAAAAATTCTTTTCTTCTTTGTCTGCAAATTAATATTTTTAAAATGAAAATTTATCTTTTTGGTTGAAATATAATTAATCTAGTTAATAAAGAATTTTTTTACTTGATATTTGAACTTTTTCGGTTTCAAATTTCACTATTCCAGTTGAAGATTCATTATTTTATTTGAAAATTTATCACCTTGCTTGAAGATTGATGTTTTTTAGTTCAGAATTCAATTATTTGCGTGAAAAATTGTACTTTTTAGTTAAAAATTCAACTATTTCATTGGAAATTCATGTATTTTGTTGAAAAATCATCTTCTTGTTCAAAATTAACATTTTTGGTTGAAAGTTAAACTATTCTTGTTAAAGATTTATCATTTTATTTGAAAATTCAGCTTTTTGGAATTAAATTTAACTATTACATTTGAAGATTAGTTATTTTAGTTAAAAACTCATCACTTTGATTGAAAATTTGTTGTTGTTTTCCTGGAAAATTAATTTTTTAAACTGAAAATTCTAATATTCCATTTTTGGTTGAAAAGTGATTTTATTTATTAAAAAATTCCATAATTTGGTTAAAAATTCATCTATTTTTTGAAAATGCAATATTTATATTTGAAAAGTAAAAAATTTGATGCGGTTTAAATTGAATTTAATATAGTTTCCAAATCGATTTTACATAAATAAGGACTGAATTCTAATTATAAGAAGATAAAATAAAAATTTTAATTATTATTTAAATTCATAGACTTTAGAGACAAATTCAAAATCGGTTACAGTTTAAAAGTTCCTTCTTCCAGATAAAAAAAAACTGAGTAGTTTTTAGAGTAGAATTAGTATTTCAAAGAGGAAATATTTCTGATTTATAATAGAAAATTGGGTTACATTGTTCGTTCAGAATTTATTATTTTGTATATACAAATTCAAATACTTAAATTTAACATTCATCTTTTTATGAAAATGTAACTGCGTTGTTGAAAATAATTTTCTAACTAAAAATTTAACTATTCTATTAGAAAATTTAACTATTTTTCTGAATAATTTTTTTCTTTTTTTTTTAAATTTTTTGATTAAGAACTTTGATTAAGAACTATTTTGTTACAGTTTTGGTTGAAAATTGATCTTCTCTAGTTTAAAATTTAACAATTTGGCAGAAAATTTGTCTGTTTTAGGTTGAAAATAAAATTACTTGGTAGAAAATTGAACTCTTTTGTTGAAAATTATTATTTTTTTGGTTGAAGATTCATTATTTTAATTACATATTCATCTGTTTGGTTGAAAAATGAGCTATTAGATGGGAAATTTTTTTCTTTATGAAAAGAAATTTTATTGTCGAAAATTAAACTATTTTGTTGAAAATTTGTTTCTTGTTTTGTTGAAAATTATATATATTTTTTATACTGTAAATGTAACTATTATTCCAGTTGAATATTCCATAATTTTAGTTGAAAATTCCTTTCTTTAGCTGACCATTCATTTTTTGACTAAAATTTAATGACTATTTTTGGTTGAAAAATTATTTTGCTGAAAAATCTTTTTTTTTGTTTGTTATTAAGGGCATGCGACACAGTGGAATTCCTACATTACCAACCTCTTTTTTCTATTGAACACAATTTTTTTTTGAACCATAGAACTTTTTTTGTAAATCAAATATCGAACTCAAAATTTCAGGAGAGCATTAGAAGACATTATCCTACGTTTATGTACTGCATTTGAATCGAAATTTGGCAAAAAATTTCAGAAATAATTTTTTTTTTTAATTCCGATTCAAATGCAGTACATAAACGTAGAATAATGTCTTCTTATTCTCTCCTCAAATTTTGAGTTCGATATTTCATTTACCAAAAAAGTTCTATGGTTCACAAAAAAATTTTGTTCAATGAAAAAAAGAGGTTGGTAATGTAGGAATCCCACTGTGTCGCATGCCCTTAAGAATGAGATTTTTAATAGAACATGCTGCTACTCTATTTTTGGTTGAAAACTTATCGTTTTTGGCTGAAAATTAGGCTACTTTGTTGAAGATTGATATTTTTTATTTAGAAAATAAACTATTTTTTTGAAATTTTATGTACTTTGTGGAAAGTTTGTCTTTTTTTGTAGAAAATTAATCCTTTGGATTAAAAGTTCATCTTTTTGGTAGGTATAAAATTCACCTATTGAATTTCAACTGAAAATTTAATTGTTACATTTTTTGTTGAAAATTGATCTTTTCTAGTTCAAAATTTAACAATTTGGCTGAAAATTTGTCTATTTAAATTGAAAATTCGCATTTTTCTTTGAAAATTCAAATATTTAGTTAAAAAATCATGTTATTGAAAATTCAACATTTTCTATGAAAATTCGCATACTTTGTTAAAAAATCGAGTTAAAAAATAATTTTCTTTGCAAGTTATTCTTCTTTAATAATTCTTTTTCGGTTAAAAAATTAATTATTCCAGTTAATTATTTATCATATTAGTTGAAGATTCATCTTTCATGTTGGAAATAAAATCATTTGTTAGAAAATCATTATATTTAAAAATGCATGTGTTTGTTTGCAAAGTGAGGTTTTTAATTGCAATTTTATTTTTTTTTGCATGAGATAGACATTTTTTTCGAAAATTGAACTATTTTGTTGTAAATTTGTTTTTTTTTTCGTTGAAAATTATACATTTTTTAAACTATTTTTTGAAATTTTATGTACTTTGTGGAAAATTGGTCTTTTTTGATATTTTTTAGTTGAAAATTTGACTTATTAATTTGATAATTGATTTTTGAAAGTGAAGACGTATTTTTTTCATTTTTCGTTGACAATTTATCTTTTATTAGTACAAATTAATTTCTTGGTTGCAAATTCAACAATTTGAGTTGAAGATTCATAATTTATTTTTGAACATTAATGTATTTAACTAAAAATGTAACGATTCCATTTTTGTTGAAAATTTTTATTTTTTTTACAGAAAATTAATCTTTTTGTTTGAAATTTAATTTTATTGTTTAAAATTTCATCTTTTTGGTAGAATATTCAAGTGTTCCAGTTAAATTTTCATAATTTTATATGAAAATTCATCTTTTTGGTTTAAAATTCAACTATTCCAGTTAAAGATTTATAATTTTATTTTAAAAATAATTTAATTTTTAATTATTGCTGTGTTGCGTTAAAGGATGAACGTTATGAAAATAAATCATAATTTTATATGAAAATTCATCTTTTTGGTTTAAAATTCAACTATTCCCTTTAAATATTCATAATTTTAGTTGAAGTAGAATAAGAAGAACCCACTCCCGGAAAACTTAGACGCATGAAATTTTCAAAATTCTCTGATTTTCGACTAATTTTTTATTTCAAATCATTAATATTTAAATACCAATATTTTAATCTTATGATATTTTTACCATATAATATTTTATAAGCAGAAAAAACAGTGTTTTACATACAAATTAAAAATTTTCAAATATATTAGTTAATTTAAAATTTAAAAAAACGGAGTTTTTTCTACTTTTAAAAGATGACTCTTTAAAAAAATACTGAAATTTTCAACAAAATAATTGAATTTTCAACGTAATAGTTGAATATTCAACCTAAAAAGACAAATTGCCAATGAAAAAGTGTCATAGTTTATACTTTAATAAAAAAAAAGAATGAAATTTATACAACAAAAGAAAATAATTTTAAAAACCAAAAAGACGAATTTTCAACAAATAAAGATTTTTCACTCAAAAATCAAATAAAAGTTTATCTAAATTAATGAACCTTCAAACCAGAAAACAAATTTTCTCTACAAAAAATCAATTTTCAAACAAAAAATATGACTGTTCAACAAAAAATTAATTTTCCACGAAACTGATGCATTTTTACTCAAAAAAAAAAGAAATTACAAACTAAACAAATATTTTCCACAACAAAAAACGCGAATTTTTAACAAAAAAATATCAATCTTAAAAATTTTTAAATGAAAAAGATAATATAAATTTTCTACGAAATAGTTAAGTAGTATAATTGATTAATTTTTAACCAAACAGTTGCATTTTGATCAAAAAAAGATTTAATTTCTGTTAAAACAGGTAAACTTTAAAATAAAAAAGACAAACTTTAAAAAAAAGAGTTGAACTTTCCACAGAAAAGTTAACGAAAAAATTCGATTTGCTATTAATTAAAATTCAGGTATTTTAGGGAAATATTCATAATTTTATATGAAAATTCATCTTTTGTGGTTAAAAAATCAACTATTCCAGATGAAGATTCATAATTTTATTTTTTAAATAATTTATTTTGTAATTATTGCTCTGATGTTTACAATGAACGTCTTGAATTGAAATAAATGTTTGCGTTTTGCGGCAAATGTGGATATGTCAGTTTCAGTTGACAGGGAAAATTGAAAAAAAACGGAAATTTAAAATCTTCTGCTGAATCGCCACCCAGAAACTGTTAAAAATAGCGTGACATACTTTTTGAACAGCTCCTAATTAACCCTTAAAGTGAATGCAGGGTAAAAATCTCGGTAAAGTACATCCTGGGTGTTCTACACCCCAGCGTATTTAATCATGCGTTGTTTAACCCCTATTGAATATTTTGTCACAATAAAATTATCCGATATAGTTCAATATATCTTTTCTAAAGTAGAGTTGATTTTATAGTCATTTATTTATTTTAAATTTGTTAAAAAAATTATTGAAAAAAAGTAAAAATGGGGTTTTTACTTAAAAGTTGAGAACTCACGTAATTTTAATTATTTTCACCTGAAAATGTATAAGTTTACTTTCGAAATAGTGTACTTTTATAAAAAAAACGGCTACATGGGTGCTTTTAAACAAGATATTTATTTGCACCCCACGATTTTTTTACCTCCACTTTCAACAGCTGCTAGCAGATTGATGCTTGACGCAGTATGCTAAACTACTTTACTTACACTAATGTCTCCAACTAAGGCTAGGTGGCGACACTTACTAATTTTTTTCGAATTAAGTATGGTTTATCAGAGTTTGAAAATTTTTTGGGGTATCTGATACCCACATTGCACTTTAAGGATTAAAATAAAGAAAGGGCGACAAGTTTGAGGGTGGTCTAGGATGGCCTGAAAGATAAATCCGGCTCTGAACTCTCTACCCCTTCTCTTACTTCTTTCGATAGAAATTAGATTATTCAGGTTCGTTTTATCGTAGGCTTATCTCGAATACTTTAGATGAGCCAGCGGAAAGAGTAAGCGCATAGGCAATGTCAGGGTCTTCGTGGTCCACTGGTTTACCATAACTTAGCAAGTGCTTGTAAACCGTTCTGCAGTTGCCGACAGTCCCTTCCTCTTCCCGCCACGGGGCGGCCGTAGTTCACGCAAATCGCAAAGTAGAAAAAGAAAAAGGGAAGGGAAAAAAAGAAGAAGAAAGGAATAAAAAAGAAAGAAGCGCGCTCGCTCGCGCGTTATCGACCAGAGGTAACCGCGTTAATAATTTCAAGAGTGCGTTCTCGGTTCTACCTCTGACTTCAGCTCTTACTGGCCTTTCGAGATTTCCTGTACAGAGGGAAATTAGCATAACCCCGTAGACTCCCGCCTTGAATTAATGCCCGCGATCCTCGTTACACGTGTTTTTATGCAAAACATCGAGTCACGTGATCTCTCGCGTACACTCGCTCCCGATAAATCAGAAATTTTTACTCTAGCAAATACAGTTTATTAGCAGTCAATTCTAAGCGATATTGAAAATTCCGATATCGTTCCCGGTAGTAAGCATTGAATTCAGAAGAATTTCAAATTTGTATTCCTATGAAAACGCAATTTTTCTTCCGTCTGAAAATTCTCCAACGGAAAAGAAAAATTGCAAATCCTATTCCACTCAATCGACTTAGTAAAATTTAATGGAAGAATTTATTTAGCCTATTTTTTTTATTATTAAATCGTTTTATAACTTATAAATTAGGAACATATTCAATTGTATATTATATTCCACATGAAGGAATTAAAAAAATTTATTATACATATTGTGTGAACTGATTAGAAGGGATCCGTGACAAAAAGCCCAAACGACAAAGCGCCCGTCCAATGAGAGTCGCATAATCGCGATAGATGTATGTATGAGCACGCCCCTACTCTCTCTCTCTCATTCCATTAGAAGGAATAAAATAACCTCAAAATATGAACACTTGCGGAATACAAGACATTTCTGTGAGGTGTGCCTAGTGGTACAATTAAAAGGAATTAAATATATTGATAACACGTTTAATTTGGGGTAATAGGAAACTATATGTCGGTCACTATGGAAATAGAAATTAATAAGTTTCTGAGACATCCTATTGGGAATGGTTAAACTGTGACATGCCACCTGGTGACAAAAATTCGAACTAGAAAGAATAGGCACGATTTTAAAGATCCATTTTAATTTATGCATACAAGTATTTTAACAATTTTGTTGTGAAGTTTAAAGTAATTATTGGATAATAAAAATAAGTCTTTATCGGAAACAAAGTATTTTAGATAGAATTAACATATTATTCAGTGAAAAATCACACTATTTGACAGAAATATTTTTCTAAAAAAAAAAAAGAATTATGGTTTTTATTATGATTTTTAAAATATTATGAACTTAAATGAACTTATTTCGAAGAAAAAATGAACTCGAAAGTAAATTTTTATTAATTTATACATGAAATATTTACTATTTAAAAATCTGATATAAAACTTAGGTTAGAATTCGTATTTAAATTCCAGTCGTCTATTATTCGTATTCTTGACATGATACGGATAAAATTTGTTTCTTCATACATTAATTAAAGTTTATTTAAGCTTACAATGCATTGAAACTTACATTAAATAGTGAAATAATTGTATTTTTTTTTAAAACCTATTTCACAAAAATGTGTTTTTTCACTGTATAAGATGGGAATTGTATCCACAACTATTTCTTTATGATGAATATTTGTTTTTACTATTCAATAATTGTTTTATACTTGACGAAACAATCTTAAAAACACTTTTATGCACAAATTAAAATGCATGTTTAAAATTGTACCTACTCTTTCTAGTTCCATTTTTCGGCACCATGTGGCGAAGTGGTAGAATACCATTCTCAATTGTTATAATGACACTTTATACAGATGGAAAAATCGCGCATTCAAAAAAATAGAATAATCTTCATTTTTACGCTTAAATCTGAAAATACTAATTTTTCTTTATTCAACGCTTATTATTGGGTTAAGTACGTAGGAAAATATCTACACACTATTGACGCTATTTGGCACTTTTTTTAAGCGACGACCCTATTTTTCTACTATTTCAAAAAGGAAAAAATCACACTAAAGACACTTACTACTTTTTTGCAGTTGTAAAATTCTGCAATTGAATTTTCAACTAAGATATGGTTTTTCTACCAAAAAAAGACGAATTCTGAACAAAATACGTACATTTTTCTCCAGTTAGTTGAAATTTTCAATCAAGAAATTAATTTTTTACCAAAAAATCAATTTTCGTATCAAAAGGACACATTTTTAAGAAGATTTGAATTATCAACAAAAAAAGAAATGTTTAAGTAAGTAGAGAAAAATAATTTTCATGCAAAATCTTGAATTTTTAAACCAAAAAGATAATATTTCTACAAAACAGTTAAATTCCTTAAAAAATCTTTTTTAACTTCGTCTCGTTTTTATGTAATTTTAGCTGATTAAATTTTTTTAATGAACTCATTTGGGGATCATAAAAAAATCTTATTCGATTTGTGTATATGGAGGGGGGTTCAAATTTTTCCGCTTCTTATAAATGAACAGAGTAGTTTAACCAAGTAGTCGAATTTTCATCCAAAAAGATGAATTCTGAACAAAAATGTAATAGTTTATATTTTAGTCAAGAAAGGTTTTTATTTTAAATAAACATTTGAATTGCGAAAATAGGGACGAATTTCTAATAAAATAGTTAAATCCTCGACTAAAATTCGTCCAAATAGTTGAATTTTTAGCGAAAAAGATTAACTTTTTATTAGAAGAGATGAAATTTTGAATCAAACAAACGAATTTTTCACCAAAAAAGATTTTCCAGTCAATAAAGAAAAAAAAGTTTTCATCCAAACTGTTGAATTTTCGAACAAAAAACATGAGATTTCAATAAATTATGTGATTTTTCAACCAAATAGTTAAATTTTCAATTTAAAACCTGAATTCACTACAAAGTACATACATTTGTGGCCAAATAGTTACATTTTAAACCAAGAAGATTAGTTTTTCACTAAAAAAGACGAATTTTGAACAAAATACATACATTTTCAATAAAATAGTTCAATATTTAACCAAGAAGATTAGTTTTCTATAAAAAAATATCTAAAAAATTCAACAAATTACATAAATATTCAAACCAAAAATATAAATTTTCAACAAAAAAAGTAATGTTGAACCGATACAGATTAATGTTTAACCTGGTGGTTGCATTTTTAAACAAAAAAGTGAAATTTCTACAAAAAGACGAATTTTCAAAGTAAAAAAGATGAATTTTCAATTTTTAAAAATTATTTGTCAAGAAAAAAAGAAATTTTAATTAAAATGTTGAATTTTCAAGCCAAAAAGTTGCATTTTTAGCGAAAGAGATGATTTTTTAAATAAAAAAGACGAATTTTGAAACAAGAAAGATTTTTCAGTCAAGAAAGAAACAAAATGTTATCCAAAGTGCTGAATTTTCATACTAGAAACATGAGCTTTTAACAAAATATGTGATTGTTTAACTAAATAGTTAAATTTTCAACCAACAAAATGAGTTCAAAACAAAATACATACATTTTTTCACCATATACTTGAATTTTGAACCAAGAAGATGAATTTTTTGCCAGAAAAGATAAATTTTCAACAAAATACATACTTTTTTAAACAAATTAGTTCAATTTTCAACCAAGAAGATTAGTTTTCTGCCAAAAAAGATACATTTTCTGCAAATTCCGTAATTTTTCAACTAAATAGTTTAAACAATGGATGTGATGTTTGTACAAATTTAATCTGATTAATTTTGTTCCACTCTAAATTCTTTTTACTAAATAGTGGAATTTTCTATGAAATTGCTTAATTTTTCAGCCAAAAATACGAACTTATAAAATTGTCGAAGGAAACGAATTTTCAAAAAATGCATAATTTTTAAACTAAATTGTTAAATTTTCAACCATATAGTTAAATTTTGCACCATCTGGTTGAATTTCCGAGCCATAACTACAGATGAATTTTAAGCGAAAAATATAAACTTTTTACCAGAAGATATGAATTTTTAAATCAAAAAGACGAATTTTGAACCAAGAAAGATTTTTCCTGCAATTAAGAAAAAAATTGTCGTCCAATGTGTTGAATTTTCAAACTAAAAACATGAGTTTTCAACAAAATATGTGATTGGCCAACCAAATATAGTTACATTTTCAATCAAAAAATGAAACTTGAAAATGAAACTGTTAGTTTAAAAATTCAACTAATTTGTTAAAAAATTAATAATTTTAGTCGAAAATTCAACTATTTGTTTCAATTTTCATTTTATTGTAGAAAACTCAACTGTTTGCTGAAAATTCTCTTTTTTTGGGGGGGG
>NC_046660.1:51642905-51731062 GCF_010883055.1 Belonocnema kinseyi
GTGGGTTGAAATTTCATATTTTTTGTTTGAAAATGCAGCATATTTTCGACATGAAAATTCGGCATTTTAGGTGAGATTTTTTTTCTCTAATGGCTAAAATCTTTAGTGTTCGAAAAATAACTCTTTTGTTGGAATTTCGCCTTTTGCCGTAAAAAACTTATCTGTTATCGTTGACCTTTAATCTTTTTTTTCTAAAAATTTAACTATTTTTTTCTTAAATTCATGTTCTTAGTTAAAAATCCATCCTTTTTGGGTAGAAAATTAATGTTCTTGATTGAAAGTTTATTTAAAACTTTATGATTTTTGGTTGAAGATTTATCATTTTAGTTAACTGTTTTTGTTGTTGAAAATTAAGCTATTTTATGAAATATTCATCGTTTTTGGTAGGAAATTTTACTTTTTGTTAATGCAATTGTTTGGGTATGAAGCTCAATCTATTTTATTTAAAAATTCGACGCTTGATTAAAAATTTATCTTTGTCGGTTGAAAATGCAACTATTTGGTTAATACTTATTATTTTTCGATTAAAAGTTAAGTTTTTTGTCAAAAAATTCTATTTTCTGGTTCAGACGTCAATCGTTTTCAAAAACGTTCGACTTTTTAGGTTAATAATTCAACTGTTTGGAAGAAAATTCATCTTTATAGAATGAGAATCAAACGGTTTTTTTTAGATTCAAGTATTTTGTTCAAACATTATGTTTTTTGTTTGCAGAAAACTTAACTGTGTTCTTGAAAATTCGTCTTTTTTGGTTGTAAATTCTACTACTTTCGTACAAAATTGCATTATTGGGTTGAAAACTACTTTTGTTGTTGAAAATCCAACTGTTTTGTAGAAAGTTCATCTTTTTGACATGTAAATTCAACATTTTGGATGAATTTTTTTTCATTTTTGACTGTAATAGCTTTCCTATTAAAAAAATCATTTCTTGTTGAAATTTTTCCTTTTTATGGCTTAAAAATTCATCTGTTATTTTATAACTTTCATCTTTTTTTGTTGAAAATTGAACTATTTTATTCATAATTCAACTTTTTGGTAGAAAATTAATCTTTTTGCTTAAATTTTTTTCATTTAGGTTGAAAATTTCACTATTTGTTTACCAATTTTTCAAAAAGATTGATCATTTTATGTAATTTTGTTGTTGTTAAAAATTTGACTAGTTTGTGAAAGTTTTATCTTTTTTGGTTAAAAGGTTAACTATTTTCTTGAAAATTCATCTTTTATGGTAGAAATGTCACATTTTTTGGTAAATTAATAAATAAATTAAAAATTCCAATTTGAAATCTTTTAATTTAATTCGATAGAATTACTTATAGCTTAAAATCCTGTACTAATTAAAATATACATCATCAATCCGCTTGTTAACATTCTACCGGCAATTTTTATGATTATGTTCATAACCAACAACGAAACTAGCACGGATTTAGCTGGAATGAAAAGACAATTTTTTCACTAAATATTTTTGCAAGAAACTTTCCTCTATTAGTTTCGGTTTAAAAACTGTTACACACGTTTTCAAAGAATCATCTATTTATTTATTATATTTAAAAACAATGAACACGTGCTAACTTGTGTAAATCTCACATTTATATCCACTAGGAATTTTAGGCATTGGCCGCCGCAGGCGCTGCCTGTCATATCCGGTTGATATCAAGGTAATGTCCGTACCCAATAGTGATCCGTAATTGAGTAGTAATTTTTTTACTAAGGTGTTTTTACCCCTCGGACATAGAAAGGAAAATTTCTCTCTTAATTATTTATTATTTCCTCGAAGGATTTACATAGTTGAAAGCATTTATCAATCCTTTATTGGCTGGTTCAAAAGATTAGACACTGGAATATTAGATTTGAATTCGATTTATCTTGAGATTTTTTAGCTATTTTCAATTCTTAATTTCCAGTAATGAATAAACGATTAACTTTTAATGCTTGCTGCCTTCCTCGAACGACAAGTTCGGTTGAGTACTTCCTCGAGGTCTAGGCGCACCCAATCGCGTTCATTACTGTACAAATGAGCCGCCTTGCCCATGTGAGAATGAAATCAGTTACGTACGAGTATTAGGTCTTGATTAGAATAATGCAACATGCGCCTTCAGTCCGACTCTGAAATGCAAATACGCGCATCTTAGATTGGACAAGCGGACTTGGCTGGACACAAAAATACGGGATCTGAAAGACCAATTTTTCAGACAAAGAAACTCTTTCAGAAAATATCAAGATTTCTGGCAGCGAATCCAGGGCGGCGATTTGATCGGAAAACCGGTAAATAGTGGGGATTTTATTGACCGGGAAAAAACCGCGAAATGGCCGGGAATTTACTTCTGATCGCAGTAAAATTCAAGTTTTCATTATTTTAATAATTTTGCTCAATTTAAAAAAGTTATTTTTTTTTTATCTGAAGTCGCTAGTATCTGAAGATTACTCGAATTACGAGTTTAGATAACCGAGTGGTTTGAATTTTTTGTAATGCATAAAAATTCTACTTTAAAAATTTTAAGCGGAGGATGAGGTATTCTGATTGGACCAGCATTGGAAGTAAACATTAGTCTGATTAGCGCGGTTGATGTGGGGTATAATATGACTGCTAGGAATTGGAGTAGACATAACCTATTTCCACGTGTATTATTTAAAACGTGTTTAAAAACTGTGAAGAAAGGCCCAAAAAGGTGTTCAAAATGCTTAGAATTTCACGGAAACCGGAATTTGCAGTGCGAATGTGCCAAAAGTCCACATGTGGATGGTCACACTTTTTTACCATCTGTTAAGTGTATAATTTTTTTAGTCATTGAAGCAAATGCATAACGTCATTCTGATTGGTTCAGCGTTTTGCAGGGCGTGACGTTTTAAGCTCATAGAGTTTAAATAGGGTTTTCGTTACTTACAAAAAAAAATGTTCTTCCTCCGAAGTGAAGCATTCAATTTTTTGTTGTTGAATATTCTACATTTTTTTTATAAATTTATTCAGTATTTGAATAATATTTTACCAAAAATTCATACAATAACCCCATTAAATTTAATAAATATTGTAAATACTAGGTATACAAATTGATTCGGTGCCTTTACCTTGATGTCTTGTAACTCTTGATCAATATTTATTGTTTGGCGCCCTAAGGTAGCTTTAACCCCAAAATGGTACACTGGTGCAAATTCGCACCTGAAGTTTTTTCATTTTGTTGGCATTTACGCAAACACAGCTGCAGCGGATTATCTCTACATATATTAAATATATATTTTAATCATGTGTGATATATGCGAGTTTTTTATTATATGCTCAATATATTAAATATTTAATATTAACATTGCAAGCAAACAAATTCGCACCAGTGTACCGTTTACGTATGCTGAATTGAAGTGTACCGTTTGTGAGTTAAAGGGCGAACCTTCAACTTAAAAGCACACTGAAAAAATGATTAGTTGAGCCAACTATTTAGTTAGTAAAATATCTTACTGCTATTTTATTAGTTGAGACTGCTATTTTATTAGTAAGTGCAACAATTCGATTAGTTTTAGTGACTTCAGTTAGAATCAGCAACTAAGTAAATGGTTGTCCCAACTAATAAAATAACAGTACCATATCTTACAAACTAAATAGTTGGTCCAACTAACCATTTTTTTCAGTGCACAATCTAACAGGTGGCGGTTCTGCGGACTTGACCTTAAAAAGCATTAGTGAATACAATAGCGTCCGACAAGAAGAATTTGAGGCACTGCAATATTTTTTCCTTACAATTGAAAAATCACCACTGATTTAAAATCTTTGGAACCACTTTTTACGTGTCATCGCACGATCTCCTCAGGCTGTGTCCACCGCACCTTTCCTAAGGCTGACCAAATCATTTTGGTGGTCTCCGCCGCATTGTTTTTCAATTGGACTGAAGAAAGAATGTCTCGAATGTTCCTTGTCGAACACCATTGTATTCACACATGATTGTTGAGGTTCAGCCGGCAGGGCCGCTAACTATTATATTGTGAATTAAAATTATTTCTTGAAAAAAGATCCTACTCCATCTATACTCCATTGGGAATCGAACCACAAAACTTCTGATTTCCGGTCAGGTGCTTTTCCAATTAAGCTATTAGAGGGATCAGAATAAGAACTCTTAATTCAAGAACATAACTTCAATAACAGAAAATAACAGAATATGCTTAACGTCTTAATAAGACTAGATGGAAAATAATATTTTTAAATTAAAATTATTTCTTGAAAAAAGATCCTACTTATTGGGAATCGAACCACAAAGAAGTTTTGTGGTTCGATTCCCAATGGAGTATAGATGAAGTAGGATCTTTTTTCAAGAAATAATTTTAATTTAAAAATATTATTTTCCATCTAGTCTTATTAAGACGTTAAGCATTTTCTGTTATTGAAGATTCTTAACTTGATCGATATTGTGTAGATTTTCTGCCTTCATGGTTTGGAGGGTTGATCTACTGTCGGTAAGGTACAATCTCTGATGATATAGCAGATAAATTAAAATTTTTAAAAATATTATATTGTGTTTCAAAACTTAAGGGGTTTATGGGTCGCCCTTTAAAACTATCTTAGGACGGAAAAAATGCGAGCTTGACCAAAAGTTATAAGATATCCAAGTAAAGGCCCCGAATGAATTTTTAGACCTAATCATTCAAGTTAATTTTTCAAGGAATCTGTATTATAATCAGAGAGATGGTAACCACCGATCAGTGAAGATATATTTTCACCCACCGTGAAAATAAAAATCAACACTATCGGTCTAAGTTAACTCTTCAAATAACAGAAAATTGTTAACGTCTTTTCAGATTAGATCGAGCTATAAATTAATAAAATTTTAATTAAGTTTTTTCTGAAAAAATATCTTCTCTTTCGTTGATTTCTCTTTTCACGGTGGATGAAAAGATAGCTTCCGTGGTCGTTGGTTACCATCTCTCTGATGATGATACAGATTTCTTGAAAAATTAACTTTTATTACGTAACAACTTGCAAAAGAATGCGCGTGCTTCTGAAAAAAGGATTCTTCTTTCGATGTCTTTAGTAGCTTAATGGGAAAGCACATGACCAGACATCGGAATTTCTGTGGTTCGGTTTCCAGTAGAGCGAAGATCTTTTAAAAAAAATTTATTTTATTGCTACATGTGGTTTGAAAAGACGTTAAGAATTTTCGGTCATTTGAAGCCTTAACTTTGATCGATAGTGTTTATTTCTATTTTCACGATGGATAAAAAGATATCTTCACTGGTCGGTGGTTGCCATTTCTCTTGTGATAATACAGATTCCTTGAAAAATTGACATGTAGTAAAACGTATCAATTTGAAAAAGAATTCGTGTACTTCTGAAAAAGGATTCCTCTTTCGATCTCTCTAGTAGCTTAAGGGGCAACACCACTCTAGCGGCTGAAAAAGCCTAAATTTGGCGTTTTATGTTGGGAGTATGCAAAAAGTAATAGGATTTCTTTTTATAGGGATTTTTAACACATATTAAAGAATTAAAATCAAAATTTTGAGTTTGATACAAAATGGCGGTCTTGAAAATCGTCTTTTTTAAAACACTTTCACGGGAGGACGGTTTTCTCGTAAACTATAATACCGGGAATGAAAATCTAAATATTGGCTATAGAATTACGTTAGGGGTTTTCTTTAATCAATTTTTTTATCAATAGTGTTTTTTTGAAGAAATGAATAGATTTTTTGTCGAAAAAATAAACAGTAAAATGTTTATAAATAAACGTTCACATTAAATCTAAAAATGGCTACGTATTTCCACAGAGAATGTAATTGTGCAACTACTGTCTAAATTTTAAATTGATTAATGCATCGGCGTTCTAGTAATACGTTCTCCCAGTTTAAAAAAAGTTGTTTCGAGAAAAATACGTTTAAAATTTCACGAGCACTTAAATCCTTGAATTATTTACTTCTAATCTGCGATTTCTACACCATATATAGGCCCAACTGCATATTGTTTTATGACCGTAAAGTATTATTTGAGCCAATCAACAAAAATCGATTTTCTCAATACCCTAGAGTGGTGTTACCTCTTAAGGGAAAAGCACACGACCGGCAATTAGTTCTGTGGTTCGATTCCCAGCATAACTAAGCAGAAGATTTTTCAAAAACAAATGTCAATTTAAAAAAGACCTAATGATTTTGGGGCAGTTTAGGCCCCAGGAACGTGGATTCAGGATACATTTCTGGAAGCATATCTTGGTTAAAACAAAGATTTTCAACATGATAGATTTTTTTAAGGAAATGAAGCGCAGCGCGTGCAAGCTGCCCTGCGTCGACAGCCATGATTCAAACGTTAAAGCGAAGTACAGTACAGAGTACTATGCAAATTAGCGTTGTGTCGCATGCGATGGCGTACTCGTACCTGAAACCCCAATGTTTATTCCTGTCTGTATTTGGAGTGTAGATTACAAGACAGGAAGGGCAAGAGAGAAAGAGAGTGTTTAATGAACATCTGGGCACTTTCAGCCTTTTGTGGGAAATTCCAATGTACGCACTATAAAGTCCATAAGTAACAATCTGGAGAGAGGACGATGTTCTGAAGAGTAAAAACCGTAGGGTTTCTGTAGAAAGACCAAGACTTAGCGAACTTTCTATTCGAATACAGCAATTTGCAATTTATGCCGCTTGACCGGTAAACCGGAAAATGAAGCGAAATTTATTTTTGACTGAGAATTAAAATTAAAATGATTTCTTAAAAAAGAGTCTACTCCTTCTTCATACCATTGGGAATTGAACCACAAAACTTCTGATTTCCGGTCTGATGCTTTTCCAATTAACCTCTTCGTTGGCAGAGAGAATTCGACAAAAAGTGTCTAAAATGACAGGAAAATTGGTTATCCTGAGAATTTGTATCCTTAGGTTTTTGGGGTTGCTGTGTTCGAATATGAAGTCAAAACTCAGAAATCCAAAATGGCGGATCGATTTGGATAAATCTTGCTACTTATGGGTTTGTGCGGTCGCTGAACCCGAAAGTGAAGTCAACATTTAAAATGGCGCACGAAAATATCCGCCATTTTGAATTTTCGAATTTTAACTTCAAATTCGGCTTCAACGATCCCAAAATCGCGTAAGTACTGAGATTGGTCCTAATCGATCCGTTTTTTTGTGTATTTTCGTCCACCATGTTGGATCGGCCATTTTGAATTTTGGAATTTTCACTTCAGATTCGGATTCAGCGATTCCAAAAACCTCCGAGTGAGACTTTAATGCAAAACCGGAGTAAGTTAAATAGGAAAAAAGATGATAATTGACTTATTTTACGTCAATTCAAGAAAATAACGCTAATTTTTAGCTAGATGTTAATGTTACAAGAAATTATTTTCAAATGAATCTGTTGTATCATCAGTGAATGTTACCTTACCGACAGTAGACAACCCTCCAAACCATGAAGGCAGAAAATCCACAATATCGATCAAGTTAAGAATCGTCATTAACAGAAAATGTTTAACGTATAAATCAGACTAGATGGAAAATAATTTTTTTCATATTCAAATTAAAATGCTTGGAAACAAGATCCAACTATAGAAGTTTTGTGGCTCGATTCCCAATGGAGTGAAGAAGGAGTAGGATATTTTTTTTCAAGAAATAATTTTAATTCTAAGTTGAAAAAATAATTTTCCATCTAGTCTGATTAAGACGTTAAGAATTTGTTTTTATTGAAGATTTCTAACTTGATCGATATTGTGGATCTTCTGCCTTCATGGGTTAGAGGGTTGTCTACTGTCGTTAAGGCAAAATTCACTGATGATATAACAGATTCATTTTCAAATAATAGTTAAAAAACATTTTGGTAGAAGTACGATTTTAATCTCTTGAAATGACCCTAACTTTCTATCGAATGAAATGATGCAATTTTTAATCAGGGTCTCTACCTGACTGGGTAATATGGAAAACCAGGAAGTGGCAAGAAATGTGATTCAATGACCGAAATGGGAAATTTTGAAAAATAATTTTAATTCGCATTTATAAAAAGGAAATTTGCAACAAGAATCCGATCCCTGTTATAAGCTGGAATTCGTCAGATTTTTTAAATTCTTTGTTCCAAATATTTTCCGGATAAAAATTCAACTGTTTTGTAGAAAATTCGTCTTTAACTTGAAAATTAGATTATTTTTGTAGAAAATTCATCTCTTAGGTTAAAAGTTAAATAGTTCAATTTGGTTGAAAATGCAACTGTTTATTTGAAAATACGTCTCTTTTGGTTGAAAACTCATTTTGAATGAATATTCAAAATGGAACTGTTTTGTAGAAAATTCACCTTTTTGACTTGAAAATTCCACAATTTGGTTCAAATTTTATTTTTTCTTGACTGAAAAACCTTTCTTAGTTAAAAATTTGTCTTTTTGGTTTAAAAATTCATCATCTCTTTTGGTTCAAAATGCAACTGTTGGATTGAAAATCTTGATTGAGGATTCAATTATTCAAATATTTTTTTCTTCAACTATCAGCTATTCAATTTTTCTTTGAGAACTCATATTTATTGGTTGAACCTTCAACTACCTGGTTCTATGCTTATCTACTTGTTTGTAGAAAAATTGTCTTTTTGACTTGAATTAAACTGTTTTTGCCTTAAAATAACATCTTTTTTGGTTAAATTAGCAACCAGTAGGAACAATTATAGAAAATTTGACTTTATGGATTGCAATTTCATCTCTTTTAGTTGAAAACATTCCATTTTTTAATTAAACTATATTGTCACTAAAGTCATGTTTTTTGTGTGGAAAATTTAACTAATTGGTCAAAATATTGGCAATTTTGTTAGAAATACATTGAGGGGGGTTGGGGGGGGGGGGGTTTAGTGACAATTCAAATGTTTGATAGAAAATTCATCTTTTATCTTGAAAATTCAATTACTTATTTGTCATATTTTTGGGATGAAAATTAAACTGTTTTGTGGGAAATTAGTCTTTTGGCTTGAAATTTCAATTATTTTTTGAAAATTCAATGGTTCGGTAAAAAATTCGTTTTCCTGGTTGAAGTCCAGTGGTTTTCATTTAAAATAAAAAATTGTTGTTTGAAGTATCAACTACTACATTTTTTGTTGAGAATTCATCTTTATTGGTTGAAAATTCAACAATTTTTTTACAAAACTCAACTATTTCATCGAAGATGAACTTTGTTGTTGAAAACTCATATTATTGGGATAAAAACTTAACTGTTTTGTTGAAAATTCGTCTTTTGACTTTAATTCCATTTTTTTTTCATTT
This sequence comes from Belonocnema kinseyi, assembly GCF_010883055.1. Taxonomy (NCBI): domain Eukaryota; kingdom Metazoa; phylum Arthropoda; class Insecta; order Hymenoptera; family Cynipidae; genus Belonocnema; species Belonocnema kinseyi. The sequence goes on from NC_046660.1 coordinate 51,652,092, forward strand.
TAAATACAAAATCTTTTTTGGTTGAATTATCAACTATGAGGAACACCTTCCGAGGAGAATTATCCATTTTTTTGGTTTAAAATTCAACTGCTTTGTTAACATTTGTTATTTTAAAATTCTATAATTATATTTTTGGTTCAGAATTGATCTTTTTCCGTTGAAAAAAGTTATTTCAGAAAAAATTGATATATATTTTCAAAAAGTCATGTTTTTTGTGGTCTTAGTATGAACAAATACATTTTTTGTCGAGAATTCATCTTAATTGGTCGAAAATTCAACTATATAGTAAAAAGTAGAACTAGTATGTTAAAAATGATTTATTTGTTGTTGAAAATTGACGTTTTTGTTAAAAATTAACTATTTTTGTCGAAAAATCAACTGTTTAGCAAAAAATGCGTTTTTTCTGCTTCAAACTTAAATAATTTTATAGGAACTTCTACTTCAACATAAAAATTCAACTCATGTTGAAAAGTCCTATTTTTTGGTTAAATTTAATCCTTTCTAATTAAAAATTGAAATATTTTTTTTGTATGGAAATATAAATTTCTACATTTTTCGTCGAATATTGAATATTCTATCATTTTAGTTAAAAATTCATTTCTTTGGTTAAACATTCATTTTCTTAACTTAAAATTTGACTGTTCAGTTTTTAGTTAAAAAACTATATTTTCCAGTTTAAATTTCGTCATTTTGGGTAGAAATTAATGTTCTTGGTTGAAAATTTATCTTATTTTTGTTAAAGGTTTGTTAAAGAGTTAGCATTTTAGTTGAAAATTCCTCACTTTTTTTGAAAATGTAATTATGTTTTTGAAAATTAGTTTTTTCAAATTATTATTCTTTAAACTGAAAATGTAAGTAATCGAATTGAATATTCCATCATTTTAGTTAAAAATTCATATCTTTGGTTGAACATTAATTTTTTTAAGCCAAATTTATTAATTCAGTTTTTGTTTTGTATTTTGTGGAAAAATCGTCTTTTTTGGTAGAAAATTAATCTTCTTCTTTGAAAATACATTTTAGAGTATTAAAGTATTTCTGTTAAATATTCATCATTTAGTTAAAAATTAATCTTTTTGATTAAAAAGAAAATTACCTGGTATAAAATGAATCTGTTCCAGTTGAAAATACATAACTTTACTTGAAAATTCAACTATTTAAAAAAATGATCTTCTTGATATAATGCATTATTATTACTTGGAAAGTTAGGAATTTGAAGCGGTTTCAATTTAATTAAATATAGTACCCACATTAATTAAATAAGGTAATATAGTACCCACATTGCCCTTTTTGATACCTATGAAGCGGGGCTCAAGCTCTACTTTTTACTTTCTAGTGAGTAAAAAGTGATATGCAATGAAAAGTTAAAAAAAAATCTTGCCGCTTATTGTTATTTATTTGTTTAAACAAATATCTCCATAAAATCGTTTCTAAAGTTGAATAACTTGAACAAAGGCAGTCCTAAAGCCACGAAAATAATGTATTTATGTACCTGGGAGTTGCTAATTATTAATTTAGGTGTGCAAAATTTCAAAATGGCGGCCAATTTTTTCAACATTTATAAAAAAATAAATAAAAATAAATTATTAATACTTGACATACAGATTCCTTCAGGCATTGATAGGTAATATAAAATAAGTTGGACTTGAAATGAAGAGTGAAACCACACTTAAATCGAGCAAAACACCTCCAGAAAATGCTTTTTGACGTTTATCTTGGAAAGGGTGTATCGAAAACACATGATTTTTTTCAGAAAAATAGTAATTATAATTTACAATAAAGAGGCCAGTATAAATTTTTCCTTTGCGGGTCATACTTTTTGAGTAATCAACTCTCAAAGTAGGGGGAGAGTTTCACTTCGCGGGTGGCACGCTCATTCCATAGCTCGTATCTTGAAACAAGATGGGTTTTTAAAGGAAAATGTATAAAAAAATAAATTGTAGAATGAGCCAAAGAGGAAAAATTGATACCAGCATGCTTATTGTAAGTTATAAGTACTATTTTTCTGAAAAATTATTTGTTTTCTAAGCAGCCTTTCCAAGATAAACGTCAAAAAGCATTTTTTGGGGGTGTTTTGCTCGATTTAAGGGTGGTTTCATCCTTCATTTCAAGTAAAACTTATTTTATGTTATTTGCTAATGGCTTACGGAATATGTATATCAAGTATTATAATGGGTTTTAATCAAATTTTTTTCAACAATGGTAACGAAAACTGGCCGCCATTTTGAATTTTTTCACCCCTAAATTTATAATTAGCAACCCTCAGATACATAAATACACTATTTTGGTGACTTTAGGACTGAATTTGTTCAAGTTATTAAATCTAACTCTTAAAGTTCACACATGGTAAAAATGAGGGTAAAGTGCATCGTGGGTCTTTAACACTCCAGCGTATTTAATCTTGTGTTGTTTAATCCCTATTGAATATTTTGTCACAATAAAATTATACTATATATTTTAAGGTATCTTCTACCAGGTAGAGTTGATTTTATAGCCATTTGTTTATTTTAAGTTGGAAAAAAAAATTATTGGAAACAAGTGAAAAAGTGGGTTTTTACTTAAAAAGTCATAACTCTCGCAATGTTAATTATTTTAACCTGAAAATGTATGGCCATACTTTTGAAATAGTTTTCATTCGTAAAAAAAAATATTACGACATGGGTGCTTTCAAAAAAGATATTTATTTGCACAGTTGAAAAGTCAATTTTATGATAAAATGATGAATCAGATTTTTGCTTTTAAATCGATTTATTATTATAAAAATTCAGGAACTTTGACATGTAATACTATAAAAATACAAGAAATTGAAAAAAAAATAACAATTATATTTTATTCAACACATGTATAGTCTGCTTTCGCATGACACGCGTTGATTTTTCACTTTATATGATATACTTACGTTATAAAGTAAACAAAAATAAATCAGATTAAAAAAAAAAGTTGCTCTAAAATTAATTTTTCACTCACTAAGTGCCCACTGGGTGTTTCATACCCCACGACATTTTTACCTTCTCTTTCAGCAGCTGCTGCTAGTAGACTGACGCTTGACGCAGTATGCTAAGCGACTTTACTTAAAGTTAGTATCTCGAACTAAAGCTAGATGGCGACACTTACTTCATTTTTTTAAATTAAGGGCATGTGATACTTACAGTTTCTCCGGCTTTTTTTCCACAAAAATGAAAATTTTTAAAAACTGAATTCGGAGATGCTATAAAATATCATAACGGACGTCCCCGGACTCTTTTTTGAGGGACAATAACAAAAAAAATGATTGTGCTAAATAAAAATGGTATGCATTATTTTGAGGTTACGTCGTTTTTCATCTCTGCCTTTCCGATAATCTGGAAATTATTTATGAAATAACCTTTTTTGATTGGCTGCAAACACGGTTAGTTTCGGGAGATTAGTTACTTTGTTTATTTGTAAGTCCAAAGTTTGCGGCCAAAAATATTGTTGGAAGTAACGCTCGGGTGAATTGCAACACACATAACCTCGAAATATACACGCACGTTGTTAGCAATATCAAACACTTTTTGATAAAAAGAAACAAAAAAAAGTGTGCGGGGACGTCCGTTAGCATGTTCGCTATCATTTCCCAGATTTTGAAGGTAAAATATTTCTTATCCTAGGAAAAAAGCCGGGGGAATCTAACACATCGATACTACATTTTACTAAATTAAAACTTTTTGGAATTAACCTACAAAAAGTGTGTGGGGACGTCCGTTAGCATGTTCGCTATCATTTCCCAAATTTTTAAGACAAAATATTTATTATTCTAGAAAAAAATCCGGGGGAACCTAAAATTGGTAAATTCGACAATTTTCTAAGTATCACGTGCCCTTAAGTGTGGATTATAAGAGTTTGTAAGTTGCTTGGGGTGTCTAACACCCACAATGCACTTTAAGGGTTAAAAACGATTTTAAGGAAATCTTTTTTTAAACAAATAAATAACAGAGAGAATTTTACGGTAATTTATGGAAAGTTACTATGTATAATTGGTAAAATAACCGTAAATTACCTAAAATTTCCGGAATTTGATAAAAATTTTCAAACATAGTTTTGTGTCATTTATCTTCTGTTTCCATAAATTACATATAATATTACCAAAAAATTTAATAAATTTCCGGAAATTTATCAAAATGTTTCAAATGAAAATTGTGTTAATTTATGGTAAATTACCATATTTACCTCTAAGATTATTATAAATAACCAAAATTTTCCATAAATTTCCGGAAATTTATAAACGTTTTTAAATTGCATTTTAGTCAATTTATAGTAAGTTACCATAATTTACCTTTAATATTACCATACATACATGACTGAAAAGTTTCATAAATTTCCGGAAAATTATAGAGATTTTTAAATTGAATTGCGTGTCATTTATGGTAAGATGCAATAAATCACCCTTAAAATGACCGTATATCATGCTAGCTATATTCGAAATCTAATATAGACTGTAATCATGAATGTATTTTGAGAAATGTCTGAAATCATCCATTTGTTATAAAAAATATCTTATACGGCAAGGCATAATACACTATTGTCGCTTAAAAAAAAACGAAATATTTAAAGTCTCCGTATTATGAAAAATTATATCTGGAGATAACCTGGAATTGTCCGGGAATTTTGTTTCCAGGATTTGAATAGACAACCTGTTAAAGTCTGTAATCAGTTTACAGTTTTCATGAGCACTAGGTTCAGAAAGTTCAGACCTGAGAGCGTTGATTGCACCTAGTACTGAATGAGCTTCCTTAATAAATCCTATAGAGTAATTAATGTTCAATTGCGAATTGTTGAGTCTGTTCGCTTTCCAAATGTCTTGCTAATCACCCCAGGGAAAAATGCAAAACTTTCCGCGTGTTCTCTCAAATATGATCGTCCTTCCTCAGCAGTTATGCGTAAACAGTTTGCATGAGTTGGTCTCGTTCTGGTACCCAGTAGGTTGTGGATATCGAGACGATCAATCAAGCGCAATCATCGTATAGCAGTGCTATCGTTTCTGTCACTGACTAGGTGAATAGTCGATTGGCTTACTGCTTACGACTTACTGCTAGTGGTGACTAATGACCGCAGTCGGATTGGAATAGAATACTTGACAGGGCGATAATTCATGGGCGTATTTCAGGTGGCAATCTTGCTAACTGAAATCCAAGTGCAGATTGTTCAAGCCGAGAAACATAGACTGGATAATAATGAATTTGAGGCATGTCTTGATGAACCTAGGATAACAAGTTACTTTTAGAAAATCAGGAGGAAAAGTCGCGGCTCGAATAAATCAAGAAGATTAATTAAGATTAATGGAACTCTTGTTGAACAGGATCAAGCTGTTTATGAGGAACTAGAGGGTTGTTAGGGTCACAGTCCATACCGTTTTTTTTTTACATAATCCTCTTTTTTTGTGCTTAAATTTGAAAAATAAACTTAAAACCTTTGAATCAATTTTACCCTTTGTCTCCTTTTTTCTATAAAGTTTCGATTCATTTTTTAAGAATCATAAACAGAAAGAGAACTTCTTAATGATGATGCCAATTTCAAATATTTCGTAAACTATTTATTTGATTATTTTGTATTGTATGAATTTTCAACCAAAGATATGGACTTTTAACTAGAACTTTAAATCTCCAACAAAAACCATTTTTAACATATTAGCTCAAATTTTAATGAAGTAGTTGAATTTTTAAGCAAATAGGATGAATCCTCAAAGAAAAATGTAATACAGTGAAACTCTTCTGTGTCGCCAATTTTGGGGCTGACAGTGGGTGGGAACTAAACCATTATAGCCCGCTCTGCTTTTGTTTGTTCATGCAGCTCCTGCGACACCTACACGTGGCGCGACCTCAATTCTCGGAAGGGCTATAGAAGGGAGGGCTATTCAAGAGTTTCACTGTAGGTAATATTTCAGAAGATTTTAATTTTAAACCACAAACAGTTGTATTAAATCAATGAAGACAAATTTTCTACAAAATAGTTGAATTTTCAACCCGAAAATTTTAATTTTCATCAGACAGATCAATTGTACCATGTAACAAAAATTTTGAACAAAATATTTAAATTTTCAACCAGAGAGATAGACTCTTACCAAACCAATATTTTTTCAGTCATAAAATAAAAAAAAAATTCAAGTGAATTTTAGAATTTGCGAGCCAAAAACACAAATTTTCTGTCAAACAGTTAAATTTTCTCCCAAAATTCATTAAGTTTTAACCAAAGAGATAAATTTCTATTTAAATAATTATTTCAAACCGAAAAGATGATTCCTCAACCAACGAGAGGTATTTGTAACTAAAATAATAAATTTTCAATCAAGGAAGATGAATTCTCAACAAAAAATGTATTAGTTAAGATTTCAATCAAAAAATATTAAAAACTTTTAATCTCAGATAGTTGGATTGACCAAAAAAATACGAATTTTGTACAAAACACTTGAACTTCCAATCATAAAGATAATTTTCAAACGAAATATTTGACTTTTCAACCAAATTGTCAAATTTTTAAGGCAAAAAATCAAACTTTCTACAAAACAGTTCAACTTTCAACCCGAAAGTACGAATTTTGTACAAGACGGTTAAATTGTTAACGAAAAAGTTAATTTTTTACCAAATTGTTGAATTTTCAAAAAAAAATACGAATTTTATATAAAACTACTAAATTTTCAACCTGATAATAAGAATTTTTCAGCAAAGAGATAAATTTTCAAAGTAAAACGATCGTTCTTCTGCCAAAAATGATGAATTCTTTTAAAAAATGTATTAGTTGATATTAAAAAAAAATTTGTTTTAAATTACAAACAGTTGAATTCAAACAATAAGGGCTGTTTCCATATAACACTTGAATTTTTCACCAAAAAGTTTATTTTCAAAAAAATATTTTACTTCTAAACAAAATTGTTAAATTTTCAAGTCAAAAAGATGAAGCTTTTACAGAACAGTTCAATTTTCAACCCAAAAATATTAATTTTTTACTAAAGAAGACAAATTTTCAACCAAAAAGATGAATTCTCAACGAAAAATGCAATAGTTGATATTTTAACAAAAAATTTTTTGTTTGTTTGAAATTACAAACCGTTGAATTGAACAAAAAAATTATTACATGAAATTCAAATTTTTAACACGATAGTATTTTCAACATTTTCAACAAGAGAGTTAGTTTTAAACAAAAAATTTGAATTTGCAACCAAATTGTTAATTTATCAAGACGAATTTTAACCCTAATATGTGAATTTTCAACAAAAAAGTTAATTTAGTACCAAAAGAAAACGAATCTTGTACGAAATAGATCAATTATAATCCAAAAATATGAATTTTATGTTATTTTCACAAAACAGTTTAATCTTTAACTCTTTAATACTACTAACTACTAAATAGTTGTGTTTTTTTACCGAATTGTTTAATTTGGAAGTAAAAAAGATCAATTTTGTACAAAAAATTTAATTTTAAAACCAAAAATATAAATTTTTATCAAAATGTATACATTTTCTACCAAATAGAGTAATTTTTATTGAAAATTATGAATCTACTACGAATAAAATCATTTTTGATGGAAATTCAACTGTTTCGTAGAAAATTGATATTTTTTGTTTAAAAATTAGTCTCTTTTGGCGTAAACTTGATGTATTTTATTGTAGAAATTTGTGTAGAAATTTAATCTTCTTGTTGAAAATTCATCGTTTTGGTTGAAAATGGAACTGTTTTTGTTTGAAATTTCAACCATTCGGTTAAAAATTCCTCTTTGTAGCTTAAAAATGCAATTATTTGTTAGCAAATTCATGTACTTTGTTAAAAATTAAACTATTTTGTTAAAGTCATATTTTTCGTTAAAAATTGATGTGTTTTGTTAAAAATTTGTTCTTTTAAATCGCAAATTCGTCTTGTATAGTAGAAAAGATATCTTGTTTGGTTGCAAATTCATCTTCCTGGTATGAAAATTCACTTTTTTCTTGAAAACTCATCCTTATACGTTGAAAAATCAACTGTCTTCTCAAACTTCCTATTTCGGGTTGATGTTCAATTTCTTTAATCGAAAATTTATCTTTGTAGATTTAATCATTTTTCTAGTATTAAAATTCAACTATTTTGTTTAAAAATCATGTTTCATGATTGAAAATGCACTTTTTGTTCCATATTAATCTTTTCGTTTTCAAAAGTCAACGGTTTTCTAAAAAAATCGTCTGTTTGGATTGAAAATTAATCTTGTTTTTAAATTAAAATTCAAATCTCTTTTTGACAGTTCAATATAACCGACACATTATTGTTATTAAAAATAATTTTTCCCGTTATTTTCGTGACAAAAATGTGATCATATCGACCAGTTTGTGAAAAGTCTGTAGAAAAATATTCTTCAGTTTGGAATCCAAAGATAAGAAATAATGAGGATTGGATTGAATTCTTGGAGGATCGATGCTAATTGATTCATAGACGAAAAATAAGAGTTCGATAGAGAGGCAAAGTAGTAGGATCTTGCAATAATCCATTTTACCTATTCCATGCAAAATAGCGAGACTCGTTTTAAAATGAGAAGCAGGGATCCTGGGAGGGAAAAAATGTGAGAAAAAGGAGAAGCGTGTACAACTCATTACGTGCAATCCCGAGGGCGTAGCCAAGATGCTGAAACTGCAGCTGTGTATCGAAAGGAAGAGAAAAGGTGCATGCGGACGTCTATTCGCATTATGCATGGAAATCCACCACCGCTTTCTCTCCCCTGTACCTGTATCTATACCTGTTCCTGCAGAAGACTCGAGCTTTATCTTATTTTTTAAATAACATTACATCATCGGCTTCAGGGCCTGCGGAATAAAAGAAAATTCAAATTATATCAGGTTCTTCCTCAACGAGTAACCCGCTGGATCGCTCGCTTATCCAGTGTATAATCCTAGTATTCCGAAGTAAACCAATTTTAAGTCAGAGTAATCCACTTTTAATCCAGGGTGATTCCATTGTAATCCGAAGTAATCCCAGTGTTCTGGAGTAAAACAATTTTAAGTTAACATAATCCACTTTTAATCCAGATAATCCAGTTCTAATCTGGAGTAATCCCATTATAAACCGGAGTAATCTCAGTGGTCTGGAGTAAAACAATTTTAAGTTAGCGTAATCCACTTTTATTCCAGTTCTATTCTGGAGTAATCCAATTGAAAGCCGACGTAATACCAGTATCCGAAGTAAAACAATTTGAAGTTAGAGTAATCCAGTTTTTATCCAGCGTAATCCAATTGTAAGCCGGAGTAATTCCGGTCTTCTGGTGTGAGTAAATTAATCGTAGGTTGGTGTCATCAACTTGTAAGGCGGAGTAATCCAATGGAATCTAGTTCTAATACGGGTTTATTACCCTGTAATCCTGATTAATCTCAGTATTCCTAAGTAAACCAATTTTCAGTTTTAATAATCCACTTTTAATCCAGAATAATCCAGTTCTAATCTGAAGTAATACAATTGTAAGTCGGAGTAATCCCGGGGTTCTGGAGTAAAACAATTTGAGATCAGACTAATTCACTTCTAATCTAATCTAAAGTAATCCAGTTATACGCTGGAGTAATCCAATTGTAAGCTGGAGTAGTCCCAGTGTTTTGGGGTGAGAAAGTCAATTTTATTTTGGAGTCATCCACTTGTAAGGCTGAGTAATCCATCGGAATCTAGTTCTAATACGGGTTTATTTATTAGTATTCCGAAGTAAACCAATTTTCTGTCGGAGTAATCCACTTTTCATCCAGAATAATCCAGTTCTAATCTGGAGTAATCCAATTGTAAGCCGAAGTAATCCCAGTGTTCTGAAGTAAACCAATTTGAAGTTAGAGTTTAATTTTTTAATCCGGGGTAATCCAGTTGTTGGGCGAAAAATGATTTTTTAACTGAAAATTTAATGATTCCAGTTGAAGATTCATCTTTTTAATTGATTTTTTTTTCATTTTTAAAACTTTGATATGGTTGGAATGGATGTAATTTTCGTTATTTGTTTTCTTGATTCGAGCTAATCTTTTTATACAATTCTTTTAGTTGGACGGGACGAAATTTCGGATCTCAATTTTTTGTATTGAAAGTGTCACATTTTTACAAGCTTTTTACCAAGTTGGAAAAGAATATATTTTTTGGCTTTAATTAATCTTTGAAATCATTTAAATCCTTCGAAGTTAGTTTTAACTTAGAGCATTGACAATGATAACGTGGCTTGATCTTTTTAAACGAGAAATCTTTGAAAGTGTGAATTACGTGTAAATTATTGAGCGTTTTAATAAAGAATTTCTGAATAAACAATTTGTTTAGCTCTAATTTTCAAAGTTAAAAATGCAAGAGTTCCACTTTGCTTTAATTTGCAGTTCAGTTTTCATTACTTCATTAAAAAAATATTCAGTTTCAAGAGTTTCAATTTTGTTCATGTCAATCAACGCGACATTTATGGACGAACCCGAAAGATACCGGGAAATGACCGGAAATTTTTGTCCTTGATTAAAACGATCACCCTGATTTTTTTTAACGACTCTCTGTACCCAGTTCTCAGGACATCCTTTTCTCCCTTTTCAATTATTTTTTTTTCGACCAAGTCTGATCACTACCTGAAGAGAAGCCTCACGTGGTTCAAATAAGACAAGGCTCTGGTATTAATGAGGCACCCACGTGCCAGCCAATTACAACTCTTGTAAGTCGTAATTCCATCAGCCGCTAACCGTAACAGCTAATCCCTTTCGTTGTTTTCCAGACACAAATAGGTATTTTTATGAGTTCTCCAATGAAGCGTTATGTGCAATTGTAATGAGATATCATTGCTCATTACACGGTCATACAAGGAAGTTGGCTACTCTCGAGACCTTACAATCACGAGGTCTACCACTTCAGAATAATTAGAATTTATGACAAATTTGTGATGATGAGATTATCCTTTCTTCGGCGTAATTAACATGGATTTATGGAAGACAGTAATTAAACTCAGTAATCAACTTTGCAATGTTTAATCTTTGAAAAGTCTGCATTTTTATTTTGAAGGCGGTATAAAGATGATTTTTAAGACTCGAAATAAGTGTAAGGAAAATAGTTTCTATTTTACGAGGTATGTCCAGAAAGTATCCGACCTTGAGCTCTAACTTTGTACCTAGTTGTGCTATTGTCAAAAACAAGTGTTAATTGTATGTTTAGCGGTACTATCTTGTACTTTAAATATCTGCATTTTAATATCGATTTTTTTTTGTGTTCATTTGAAGAAATGCTAATTATAAAATCTGATTGCGATGTGTGGTCGCCGACAATAAGAACGATTCGTCTTTGAAGGGAGCAAAAATGAATGTGGATGTGTGATGGTAAATATAAAATATTGATAGAGTTCAGTTAGTCGTAGCACACGTTAGTACAGTAACAAGAACATACCTATCAAGCCAGCTCGCCTTTTTCTATAAGCTCAATTCAGCCTTTGCTGGCTCTTTGATTTAGTGAAACTTACTGGAGATAGGACCCTCTGGCACTTGAAGGCGGATTTACAGTCCGGCTGGGGTTGATGGAGAAGACTCCACGGAGAGTAGTAAGGTAAAACCGTTGCGCTAGCGCTTAGAGAGTTGTTGCACTTCGGTTTGGTGTGGCGTCTGCTTGAGATTCGGGGCACTGGATACCCCAAACTTGCGGAGATCAGTCGCTCCGAAACGTGAGAACTATATTTTTCTGAACTGCGCAAGCGTGAAGTTGAGCGACAAGTGTCGGTTTTGCAGAATGGCTTTACTGTGCTGTTCGTTATCTGTACGGTCTGTTCGGGGTAATGGTTCTCCCGAATCAGTAGAACCATTCTACTAAATAGAAGTGGCGCTGTTCACTGTCTGATTAGAGCGAAATTAAATAATTCTGAAAGAAATAATGGCACATAATTGAATCCATGTATGTATTGAGGGATTATAAAAAACGAGGATTGGTACAGCCCAACATTTCGAAGGAATTTGTTTTGTCAATTGAAGTTTTGTTTAATAGTTTGCACGTGGCTGATCCAGTTTATATCACCAGTCACAAAAACGGATTTGTAGTGTAATCTGGTGATCTGCATCGCACGACTTATAAAGTCAATACTGCGTGGACAGGTTTGTTAAAGCAAATAGAGATGTGGTACAGAAGGAAACGCTTGCTTGTAGGCTGTGTATGCCATGTGCAAGGTCCTTTAATTAATAGCTTTAACGTATTTATGAATTTTTGGAAGACAGGCTATTGGTCAAAATTCAGATCAATTTTGAACATCTGGTTTTTAGAAAACATATGCGTATTTGGAGCCTAAACCTTAAAAGTCATAAGACATAAAGCTTGGCTTCAGATCTGGGTGTTCGATGATCTTCTGAAGACACCTTGCCAAGACAGAATGCACACTCTTCAGCTACTTGTGCCAGAAATTGTGCATCTGAATCTGAAATCCGTCTAGTAGTTAGTCATGTTTTTCAATTAAGGGAATTTGGTGTCCTGCTGATTATTTTGCTTTACACTCAGTTCAGCGTAGAATCTTCCTTCACCTGCCTAAATTGTTTGATTTTGCTACCTTCTTGAACCACTTTTATTGTGTCGATGCAGTCTAGCACTAAGAATATCAAGTCTCTGTCATGGTTATAATAACATGGTGTATCATCTTTCTGGTTCTATTTCTTTTCTTATATTGAGTCAAACGACCCAATTTGCTCCGCACTTTGCTGAAATCCATATCCAACCTGATCTTTCATAGTGGATCTCGAACCCTTCTTGGGGTAAAGACTGCATTTTTAGACCTAGTTCTGTGGCCCAACGTTCTAACTGCTGTCACACACGCACAGTACATAAGAGATGGCACCTCAAACGCAGTTAATGTTGTATTGAAATGCATAGGTAAAAACCTGGTTGTTTCGGTGTTTTATTAGTGCACGCAGATCCTTTGTGATATTCATTGTGGACAGAGTATGCCTTTGTGTTGATTCTAGATGTCTGAACTCTAGTAAAGCACGACCAGAATTCCTTTTAAGGTTCATTAATCCTAGCACCTTTGCCTTCAGCTTCAGTCAGATCTTCGTTATCGACACCTTCCAGAGAATATTAATTAATAGGAGGCTGTTGTTCCACTTACATTTTGATGGCAGCGATTTAAATATTCAAAAGCGATCTGTTTACAAGATAATGAGTTTTTGGTCTGCTTTTAGACCCTGCTCATCTATTCTGGTAGATCTGGTTACTTAAGCATGAAGAGTGGATGGTGTTCTCTCATCATATTTTTCATTGACTTTCTTGCATGCTGAACATCTTCTTCCGTTTTCGCTAAAATCAGGCCATCTGCCTCTGGAGGACGAGGTGATACTGAATCATCATCAGGTTTTACAAGAGCATCAATTGCACGATTGTGTTGTATTTCTTCACCGGCTGCTGCTTGATTATGTGATTATAAGGAAGCTCATTTTTCTCTCAGGCTGGTTACAGCTCAATATGTTAAAATTATTTTTATTAAGAGTTTGATTTTTTGGTTCAATAGTCTGTACGGGAATGTCCCGGCATATGTCAGAAGACACAGTCGTTTTTTGTAATGTAATCACGTAATCTGATATGAACAGTATACCCAATTTGACATATTGTTCAAAGTTTGGATTTTACCTTACCACTCGCGGACTAGGTTACAGTCAAGTGCATGGTAAGGGAACCTATAGCTTAAGGTGGGATCGGAACCATCAGACCCTCGGTCGAAGTATACATAGAAAAATTTCCAGAGGTACTCGATATTGTACCTGTTGGGGATCAATGATTTAATGTGAGAAAAGTGAGAAAGGGAAGTGTTGGAAGAGGTATAGGGGAAGGCATACATTTTTAGATCAATCCAGAATTCCCGTGTTGCTTATTTAAATAAATAGTTCGTTTTGCAACACTACTCAGACCCAGGTCGCTGATCAATCACTTTAGCAGTTACCCCAGGCGAAGAGCTTCATAAAGTCATCATGTCGAAATTGATGTGATTTTGGATACCAGAAAATGTTTTCTATTTTCTTTTAGCAATTTGAAGAACAAAGCTTGTTTGATTGTGGAATTTAGAGGAGAAAGCAGAAGTTTTCAAATAGTGTTTAAATTTATTTATATTAAAGACAGCGAGATCGTTATCAGGGTTAGTGACAGCTTTCGATTAGTAAAAGTCGAATCCTCTATGAAGTATGGGTGATCAAGCGTACAAGCTCGTGTACACACTGATATGTTATATTAATTGCGAATGCCTGCATACGCATGTACGCTCGAATTATACGATCTTGCATATTCATAAGTGCCGACTTGAAGCAGAAACCTTCTGTAGTATTGGAGATATGCCATACCTCGAATAAATCAGGAGCTAAGTATTTTTCTTGATGGTAATTTGACGAGAAACGAACCTTTTGCAAACACTATAGTTTATGAGAAGAGAGACGCGTTGACATCGAGGAGCTGACCACTCGACTTTTGATTGTACATTAGATTCCATGATTTCGAAGATTTCAAAAAATTTCACACTTATTTCAAAAGCTTCAACACATTTCAAAATTTTTTAAATATTTTAAAAACTTCAAAACGATTTCAAACGTTTTCAGAAGATCTCAAAATATTTTACAAAGATTTAAAAATATTTCACAAAATTTTATTGGATTTCGAAAATATTTCAATCATTTCAGAAATATTTCAAAGAATTCAAAAGATTTTACCAAGATTTCTAAGATTTCACAACAGTGTTGATGATTTCGAAAAGATTTCAAAGAGTTAAAAATATTTCACAAAAATTTCACAGATTTTTCCAAACATTTTACAAGATTTGATAAAGATTTCGAAAATTTCAAAATATTTCAAAAACTTCTAAGTCTTCAGGAAAATTGGAAAGATCTCAAAAAGTTTCTCAAAGGTTTCAAAAGATTTATAAGATTTCACCATGATGTTGATGATTTCACAAAGATTTTGAAGAATTTATAAAGATTTCAATGATTTTTCCAACGATTTTGAAAGATTCCGCAAAGATTTCAAAGATTTTAAGGATTTCATGAGGTTTTAATAAGGTTTTAATGATTTCGCAAAGACTTGAAAGATTTCGCAAAAATTTTGATAACTGAAAAAAGATTTCAAGGATTTCAAAATAATTTACAAAGATTTCAAGGATTTCAAATTATAAAAAAAATCAGAAAATTTTCAAAGACCTCGAAAATTTCCCGAAGACTTCAGGCAGGTTTCAAAGATCTTAAAAGATTTTAAAAAATTTCAAATGTTTTCAAAAGTTTGAAAGATTTCAAAAGATTTCAGATGTTTTTAAACATTTCAAAAACTTTCAGAAAGATTTCAAAAGACTTCAATGTATGTTACAAAGATTTGAAAGATTTCCAAAATCTCCCGCAGTTTCCAGAAAATTCAGATAGTTTTCATAGATCTAAAAAGATTTCAAATGATGTCAGAAGTTTTCAAACTATTTCAAAAGTTTACGAAGATTTCAAAAGCTTTCAGATGATTTCAAAGATTTCAAACGATTTTACAGTATTTTGCTACGATTGATACGGTTAAAAATATTTTAAGAAGATTTCCCATATTTCAGAAAGATTTCACAAAGATTTCGAAGATTTCAATGATTTTACAAAGATTTTAAAGGCTTCCAAAATTTCATAAGATTTTACGAAGATTTTAAACATTTCAGAAAGATTTGTAGGATCGAACCCCAAACCAAATGTAGATTAGTGTTTCTCTATGGACTACCCTTTTAATTTATATATTTTATTATTTTTTGAATGGCAAATTTGTAATATGATAAATATTGGTCTGATTGCATAAACCATATAATAAATAATATATATTTTTATACAAGAAAAAGCATTGATCGACGTTTGAAATCCGATGCCGCGATTGGTTTTTCTGCCTTAATTTTAAAAGATTTCACACACAAATGTTTCAATGATATTAAACAGTTGCGCAAAAATTTCAAAAAAAATTAAAAAATATTTAAAAATATTTCAATATATATTCCAAAGACTTCAGAAAGGTTTCATAGATATCAAAAGATCTCCCAAAGACTTCAAACGACTTCAAAAGACGAAAAAAAACTGTTCACAAACATTTCAACGGTTTGACAAATATTTCACAAACATTTCAAGAATATTTCTATGATTTCACAACTATTTCAAAGATCTTATGATGATTTCAAAGATCTCAAAAAATTTCTCATAAATTCTAAACGATTTAAATAAATTTCAAAATATTGCACAATGATTACCAAGATTTTCAAAGATTTCAAAGATTTTAATGATTTTAGAGCGATTTCAAAGACTTTACAAAGATTTAAAAACAATTTTGACGATTTTATTAAAAATTTCGATGTTTCCACAGAAATTTCAAAACATTTCAATGATTTCACGAAGATTTTATAAAAATTTCACAGCGATTAACATTTTTTTTAAATATTTAAAACGATTTCAGAAGATTTCAAAGATTTCATGAAGATTTCAAAGATCTCAAAAGATTGATCATAGATTTTAAATGTTTTGAAAATATTTCAAAATATTCTAAAACGATTCCAAAGATTTCACAAAAATGTTGACGATTTTATTTTAAATTCCGATGGTTTCACAGAGATTTCAACTATTTCACAAAGATTTCCAAAATATTTCTAAGCATTCACAAAAATTTCTAAGGGTTTAAAGAGTTCACACAAATTTTAACGATCTAAAAAGATTTCGTAACTATTTCGAAGATTTAAAAGTATTAAAAAATGTTTCAAAAATTTCAAAATGTTTCTCATAGATGTAAAAAGTTTTGAAAATATTTCAGAGTATTTTACAAAGATTTCAAAGATTCTAAAAGATATAAAAGATTTTAATCATTCCAAAAGGATTTTATAGTATTTTACAAAGTTTTCAAAAATATTTATGTGCAATCACAACAATTTCTAAGATTAAAAAAAGTCTCGAAGATTTAATTGATTCCACAAGAACTTCGATGATTTCACAAAGATTTTAAGGATTGGATAAGATTTCGTACAGTTCTTAAAAATTTTACAAGAATTTCTACGAGTTCACAAAGATATCAAACCTTCCAAAGACTTTAGAAAGATTTAAATAATTTCTCAAATACTTTAATCGATTTATGAAATATTTCAAAGATTTGGCGAAAATTTCAATGATTTCACAATGCTTTCAAAGGCTTTGCAAAGATTTTTATAAGGTTTGATGAAAATATCAAAGATTTCATAAAAATGTTGACGATTTTATTTAAAATTTCGACGGTTTGACAAAGATTTCAAAGGATTTCAATGGTTTCACATAGATATTGCGTTGATTTCAAAGATATTTTTGAGAATTTACAAGAATTTCTAAGATTTCGTCAAGATTTTAAAGATTTCACACGAAATTCAATGATTTCACACCGATTTAACGATCTTAAAATATTTCACAACTTCGTGAAATATTTCAAAGATCTCAAGATATTTCTGATAGAGTTCAAACGTTTCGAAAAGATTACAGAATATTTTACAAAAGATTTAACAGATTCTAAAATATTTTAATGATTATAATGATTTCACAAAGATTACAAAGGATTTTATGACGTTTTTTAAAGATTTAAAAAATGTCGATAATTTCACAAAACTTTTACATATTTTAGGAAGGCTTGTTACAATATTTCAAAAAAGTTTAACCTCGCGGATAAATATTTAATCAACTGAGGAATTTTCATTATTTCCCGAAAGTAACATTTTTTCAACATTTATCATATTTTCTTCTTAAAGACAAAAGACTATTTTTTACTTAAAGAACCCCTCAATAATACATTACAAAATTGCTTTAAATGATTAAATTATTGATTTTATTTAATTTTCAGTGGTGAAACCTCTCCAAAGAATGGAACTGAAAAGAAGGACGAAGATGGTTGGGAAGTAGTTCAAGGTAAAGGAATACTTTGGCTTTTTAAAATAATTTGTGGTAATATGGGGCCCATGACATTTTTCGGCCTTTGTTTCACTTGTCTTATTTTTATTGTCATGTTCTATTTATTTTCTTTATTTTTTGACTGCAACGCTAAAAATGTCATCGACAGGTATTAAGAAATAATATGGTTTCCTTCAATTTTAACACATTGAACGGAACAATTGCTGACATAGAAAACATATTTTCTTTTACTTTTTTATGAAATTCTTATCCTATTTTTTACTGTTATAAAAAGTAAAATAGAACTTATCTGTGTTGAGTATTGTGATAGATTTATGTTTCGTGAGATTATAGTTACTTAGTTTAAGATAATTTTATAGAAAATCGGAAAAATGGTATTTGGACTAACTGAAATTTATTTTTAAGAAGTTTAGTAAATAAGTATCTTTAATTTTCGTCATTTTTTAATTTAAACTAAGAGGCTCTTTTTGTTCTAAAAAAAACATATGCCTGATTTTTATGTTAAAATATATTACTAACTAAATGAAGACTCAATGAGGGCTTTTGAGATTTAATTTTTTGGAATTGTAACTGTAGTTATAAAATTGTTGATATGTGTTTTTAAGACATTTTTTAGAATAAAGATTAATCTTTTAAATAAATTGCAATTTTTTAAAGTGTCTTCAATTTAAAAAAAATGTAATTGGTGATTTTATAGGGCGTCTACTCACTTGGAAAATCTGGATTTTTGTCAGAGAATGTTTATATACATAGAAAAACCTGGAATTATGCGGAATTTTTTTAAAAGCATGCTGAATTTTTGTTTTAATTTTAATTTTAGGTTAAATAACAACTTGTTTTTCATTTGTGAAAGTTTCTTTATATTACTAGATTTAATTATTTAGTTGATAATTCGTTCTCTCTCTCTCTCTCTCTTGACTACTACACATTTTGTGGAGAATTTATCTTTTTCGGTAAAAAAATTCAACTACTTGGTTGAAAGTTACAGCGTTTTGTTAAAATTTCATTTTTTTGGTTCTAGATTAATTATTTTAATTAATTTTTTTTATTGAAAATTTATTTTTTTGAACTTAAAATTTAACTAGTCAAACATAAATTTAACAAGTCCAGTATAAAATTTAATAATTTCTAGTATAAAACTTGACAATTTTCTAGGCAATTCGTTTTTTTGTTTGTTAAAAAACTATTCTTTTTAGCTGAAAATTGAAATAATCCATTTAAATATTTCTCCATTTTAGTTGAAAGTTCATGTTGATATTTTTTTCATTTTGGTCAAAAATTAATCTTTCTGGATGAAAGGTAAACTCTTGTTAAAAAAATTGTTTCTTTGGTTGAAAAATTATTTTTTTAAATTGAAAATTCATCTCGTTGGTTTTGTTGAAAACTATTATGTTTTGTGGGTAGACAAACAATCTTCTTGGTTGAAAGTTAAATCTCTTTCTTAAAAATTCATTTTTCTTGGTTAAAAATGAATTATTTTTATTAGAAAAAATTAATCCAATTGATTAAAAATTAAATTTTCGAATTGAAAATGTATGTGCTCAATTTTTGTTTGAACATTCATATTTTTCAGTTGAAAGTTTCGTATAGTTTGTTGAAAAGAATTTTTCGTCAGAAAATAAATCTTCTTGGTTGAAAGTTAAATTTTTCTGGTTAAATTTTTTTGGTTGAAGATTTATCATTTTAATTAGAAAACAAAATCATCTCTTTGGTTGAAAATTCATTTTTGTAACTGAAAATTCAACTATTTTAAATCAAAATTTATAACTTTAGTTAAGATTCGTCTTGTTAGTTGCAAATTAAAATAATTAGTTGACAGTGAAACTCTTTTGTTAAAAAATACATATTTTTGATTCAAGATTAACCATTTTAATTAGAAACAAATCCATCTCTCTGTTTAAAAAATGATCTATTTGGCTGAAAATTCTTTTTTTGTTGAACATTCATTTTTTTAACTGAAAAGTTAACTAATTTAGTTCTATATTGCATCACTTTAGTTGAATATTTATTTCATCAGTTGAATATAGTAGTTTTTTATTGCGAATTCGGCTACTCAATTTTTATTTAAAAATTTATTTTTTGGTGGAAAATTTAACTTTTCTAATTTCATCATTTTAGTTAAAAATTTATCACTTTTGAAAATCTTACTATTTTGTTAAAAATTTGTTTTTATTTTTATTTGAAAATTTTTATTTTTAACTGGAAAGTGAAATATTCTCTTGCGGTTTAAAATTAATCTTTTTTCTTAATTTGAAAATGCCTGTAGAAAAAATGTAGCATTGAAAATATTAATATATTAAATATGCAATAAATTTTAAGTGTAAAAAAATATAATAAAAATTGTTTTCAATTATTATTCAAATTCATGGACTTTAGGAACAAATTTTAGAAATAATTAATTATGTTTTCAGTATTGTTTATTTATTTAATTATTTGACGGTGATGAGATATTTAAGAATATCTTTTAATATCATTTGTCCAAGTTTTCTGAATTAAATATATTAATTAATTCTTTAAAAATTTGTACAATTAAGAAATTTCGTGTCCTTTTATAAAATTATTTTCACAAATGAAAAAATAGTTATTTTATTTGAGATTTAAGAAGTACTATTTTCACAAATTTAAATATTTACAAAGACTGGAAAAAGCATTATTTATAATAAATTCGAAACATTATATAAATATTCTGATACTTTGAAAAAATTTGAAATACATGGAAAAACTTCGGATCGTTTGGGGAATTTTTTTCTCAGGATTTGAGTAGACACCCTATTTTATTTCACTAATGAGAGCAAAAGGTTATGACATAGTGCATAAACCAAAATTCTTCTCTCTTTGCAGCGAAACGACGCCGGAACCGGAAGTTTGAACCAACCGAAAAGAAGGAAACACAAGAGAAAGCTTTTGTCGAAAATGATAAGTGGTGAAGAAGTTACAATCGTTAGGAATTAAACTTTGTTCTGTAAGATTCATACTTATGTAAAATTTAATTTCTAATTTCCAAATAAGATTCTATGACAGTGATGCATTTTCTATGCAAATAAATATATAGTATGTTGATTTTCGAGTGATTAAATTTACAATCAAGAAATGAATTGTAAATTACTTAAAAGAGAATTCGAATATAGTAATAATTGTACATTCGTACAAAGATAAATTTCATGAAAGATAAACCAGGAAGGATTTATTGTCGACTTGTAGATTCCGCTTAATTACTTGAATTTTTTTAATCGGTTCTTGTTTTTTATCTTTTCTTATAATGGAATAAATTTAATTTCAGATAAGAAAAGCTGTTCTTTCATTTATTAACATTTTCAGAAGTGGAAAGTGGTAAATAATCAGATCAAATCGAAAAATGTCACATATTTTTCCGATTTGAGAACAAAATTCTTCCACAAAGTAAAAGTATTTGAATTTTTTACGTCTATTTGAGAAAATACGTCCAAATTCTTTTTGAAAACTGATGATTTTTACTATCATTTTTCGAAGTCCATCGAAAATTATAAAGTAGTTTAAAATTAACAAAGTGGCGACGTTTTGTTTGAAAATATAAAAAGTTAATTAACAAAAAATTTTTTTTTTTGAGAATATATCAATAAAATTCATTACAATGAATTTTCTTTCACATGTACATCATAAATTGAGTATCACATGATATAATGTAAATTAAGATAAGTTTGATTACAAATTTTGTTCTGTGAAAATGAATGAATGATGAATAATATGAATAATTTAATTATTTTAAAAATGAAACTGTAGGTTTGGTATAAAAAATTGCACATTCAACGATTATTAATATTAATATTATAATACTATAATATTAATATTATAATTGAACATTAAATAAATTTTAACTTTACAATTTCCACAGGTAAAATAGTTAAATTTTTGAAAATTTTTGACGAAAAATTTAACATTAGGTATTTCAACCCAAAAAGATTTTAATTTTACAGCAAAACAGTTTATTTTTCGAAAAAAGAAATTTTTCAAACAAATATTTAAATTTTCAACAAAAAAGATTTTCAACGAAAAATGGATTAGTTTCAGTTAAAAAAATAAATTTTGAATTAAAAAAAAAATTTTTAACAAATGAGTTAAAACTTCAAATAAAAAGATTAATTTTCTACCTAAAAAGATAAATTTTTAACCAAATATGTGAATTTTAAACGAAATAGGTTAAATTTTAAATTAAAGAAAAGAAAACGAATTTTCAACAAAATTTTTAAAATTTCGACCAAAAATATTAATTTTCAACCACGAAGATATGGTTTCACTCAAGAAGATTCATTTTATACCATTATTTAAATATTTTGTATTGAATATATAAATTTGCAACTGAAAAAAAAAATTTGATGTTGAAAACATTATTTTCAACAAAAAAATACGAAATTTTCAACAAAAAATTAAATAATTACATTTTTAGTTGGAAAAGTTAATTTTGAACAGAGACAACGAATTTTCAACCAAATATTTAAATTTTTAGCTAAAGAGTTGAATCTTCAACCAAAAAATTAATTTTCAATAAAGTAGTTTAATTTTCAACTATGTATTTGAATTTTCAACTGAAAAAGATAAATTTTTAACGAAAAATGGAATGATTTCATTTTCAGTTAGAAACATTAATTTTCAAAAAAAAAAAAAATAAATAAATAAATTTAACAAAGAGTTGTATTTTTAATCTAAGAAATAAATAGTCTACAAAAAAACTACAACTAAAAATATTAATTTTATAACAAAAAAATTGAGTTTTAACAAATTACATTAATTTTTATCCATATAGTTAAATTGTGAACTTAAAAAAAGCGAATTTTCAACAAAATGTTTAAAATTTGACTAAAAAGAAATAATTGTCAATAAAAAAAATTAATTTTATACCAAAAAAGGTTAATTTTTGTAAATAAATGAAATTTTAACTAAAAAAAGAGTAATTTGGTGTTAAAAAAATTATTTTTCTTAAAAAAATTTTTTTCCACAAAAAATGGAATAATTACATTTTTAGTTGGAAAATCTAATTTCCAATAAAGATCACGAATTTTTAACAAAATATTAAAATTTTCAATTAACGAAATATTTTTCCAATCATTAAGATAAAATTTCAAACAAGATGATTAATTTTCTACAAAGAAAAAATGAATTTTTAAAAACTACATGAATTTTAAAACTAAAAGATAAATCTGGGCTAGCATCCGCACATCAAGAATATGAGAATCTGCAATTGTCCGTTCGATTTTAATGAAACTTGTTTTTTTTTAAATTTTAAAAATTTTGGGAGCATGCTGAATTTTTCGGTTGGATTTTTTTAAAATTATCGACATTTTGGGGACTGATAATGGAACTTTATTGCAATTCGGAGGTATTATAAATAAAATTATATATTTTTAAACTACAAACTTTTTAATACAAAATTTTTGATGTTTTGCCTGAAAAAAGCCCAAACAAATTTTTTATTTAATTTTTCGTGAAATTCTCGCTTTTAATTTTTGTTAAAAATTGGATAAAATGAAAAAAGATAAAAAAGGAATAAAATTCAATAATTTATTCCGGAAATGTCGATAATTTAAAAAACAGTCTAACCCAAAAACTTAATATAGCACTACAATTTCACCAAGTTTCATTTAAGTCGAACGACCACTTGCAGATTCTTATTTCCTGACGTTTACTGACCATTATCAATTATTATTATTATTATTATTATTAATATTAATAATTTTTTTCAATCATTCAAATATTAATATTTCTTAATAATTTTCTCCATTTCCCAGTGAAAAAGAAAAAAAAAGTAAAGGTAAGTAAAAAAATCTGCACCGGAAAGAATTCGCTAATTCAATTCTGTCTTTCATTTGACAATCACATCGCTATTAGAAAATCCTGAATTATGTAAAAGTTCTGGATCAAAATATTGACTTCCTATTCACGTTTATTTTTCCCTGAAGGTGACTACTTCAGTTTCGAGTTTTCTCTTGTGAAGAGAAGACCAGCGTGTCAAATTATGAACAAGCAGATTAAAAATATTGCATTTCAAAAATGTTTATAATAAAGTTAGCTTTTTTATTGTTAATTTTAGTTGTGTGCAAAATATTGTTTTTTTAAATGTGTTGTCTTTGTGACTTTTTTTTAGAATCAGAGATTTTATTTTTAAAAAATCTTTCTCGAGCATTGTTCGTTTTTTTGAGTTCCTTGAAGTGTTTTTGAACTTTTTTTATGAAATTAACAATGCAAAGAATGGTTCTCGAAAGAAGATACGATGATCCTGCCCAAATTGACACGACACCTTTGCGTGGAAACTTCGTCTCTCTTCCAAGACGTTTGATATTCAAATATTTTTCGCCGGTGAGTTTTGAGAAAATAATTAATTCCGAATTAAATTTCTTTCTAAACAAGTAGTGTGACGATGCTTCCAAAATGTATTAATCATTGTTGTTGAAAACCTGAATTGCTTTTCGTTACTTGAATTTGTTTTAAATCTAAAACTTGAAAATTAAATCTGCAAATTAAAAATATTATACATGTTTTATGTTAGTACTTTTCGACCGAAATTAGTATTTTTATAAAAAATATTAGTATTAAATAAATAAAAATATTAATTAGTATTTTCATAAAAAATACTAATAAAAATGTTCCGAAGAAGGCTCAAAATTTCTAACAATCTTAGGTTGTGTTATCTTTTTCACCGGAAATTGGCATTTTGTGGGTGGCCGCTAGACTATTTCCCATTTTAGATTTTTACTTTTTAAGTGTAGATTTTAATTTAAAGAATTTTAAAATGTAGTTTGAAAGACCTGAAAAATTAAAAATTAGAAGTGTTTAAAAGTTAAATTTTTTATAAAAAAAAACATGTTTGGTTGGCAAACTGTGAATATAAATTAATTAATAATTTTTAAAGTTGTATCAATTGTAATATAAGATTAAAAAAGTGAATAATAATTAATTTTAAAAGGCGGTTCGAAATTAGTTTACAATTTCAGAATTTTGAAATTTTAACTTGAAACCAAATATTGATTTCGGCTGATTTCGAGAAAAAAATTTAGAAGTTTTTTAACGAATTTATAAAGTCTTCAGAAGAGTAAAAAAACTTTCCTAGGAAAATTGAAAATGATTTTTATTTTGAGAAATTAGTTTGAAGAGAATATTTAAAAAGATTTAAAAAGACTTGAAAAATTATCAAAAATAAATGTGGAAGATTTTAAGCAAATTTTTTTTATTTTGCTGGATTGAAACAAAAAATTATTAGGAAATTTTTTTGAAAAAAGTCGAATCATTTTAAAAGATGTTTAGAACTTCTAAAAAAATCAAAATTTGAAAGCATTATAAGGAGTTGTAAACTCTTTGAAATAAAAATAATTTAACTTTTCATTTAATAAGTTTTAAGTATCTAAAAAAATGTAATCGTTCAATTTTTAATTTTATTAGCCTAAAATTGATTAACATGATATAAATGAATAAATTAAATTTATTAATTGATTCTTCAGTTTAGAGCATTACAAATTATGAAGTGGATTTATATTTTTAGACCTGAATTTGAATTTTTGAACTTTATAATTTATAAAAAAATTTAATGTTCAATTTGGCAGTAAAACTCTATTTAATTTATTTATTATTGAGTATTTGAATACAAAATAGTAAATTTAAAGAACTTTTAAACTTCAATTTAAAAAGTTTAAAATTCAAGAGTTCCACTTTGAGTGCTTTCATTTGCGGCTCAGTTTTTATTACTGCAAAGGGAAAAAATTTTGGTTTTAGAGTTCGATATTTTAAATTTCATTGAGCGTGAAAAATGATTGCGTACCCGGCGAAAACCGGAAAATGACCGGGACTATTTTTCTTTGATTAAAACGGCCGTCTTGGTATTTATTTAATATAAAAATCATTACAGTTAAAAAATTGAATAATTATTTATGGTTTAGAATCATAATCTTAAGCAGTTTTTAGTTCTGTTATGTTATGTAAAATTGAATAAATTTCAACTTTAAATCATTAATATGTATTGAGGAGTCTTCATCTGCAGATATTCAAAATTGAAGAATTTTAAATTGCAAATCATTAATATTGTGATTTATCGAAAATGTAGAGCTTTAAATTGTAAATCTTTCAAATTGAAAAGATTTCATGTTTGACAATTCACAATAAAAAATTATGCAATTAAAAATGCAGTAAATTTGGACAAAATCCATGCAAAATTTCTTCAATCAGAAGATTTAGATTTAAAGAATTGAATTTTGATTTTTTTAAATATATTAACTTACGAATTATTATTTGTACATCTTTAAAATTCAAGAGCTTTTAATTTCAACTCTTCACTCTTTAAAATTTTATAACTTAGAATTGTAAACCTTTACATTTGAAGATTTTATAATTTTGATATTTTACAATTTGATGTTAGACAAATTTTAAGTATTATGATTAAAAATTCATTAAATTTGGATGATTTACATAAAATCATAAAGTTTCGAAGCAGACTTGAAATTTCTGGAATTTTAGGATGTGTTACTTTTTTTCTTAAAAATGAGCATTTTGAAACAAAACTCATGAAGATTACCAATTTTCAACAACTTTTGCTTATCTTAGCGTTTTAGACAGATAATGGGTATTTTTAATGAAAAAAGTTTAAGCTTTTAAAGGTTTGTAAGTTTTGACCAGTTTCCGGTTATGATTGCGTTTTATATAAAAAAACTGGTATTTTGAAACAGCTAAATACCTATATTGCCGACCTTACTTTATCAGTTCAATGAATGTTTTTTTGAACCTAAAAACTTTTTTTTGTAAATAAAATATCGATCTCAAACTTTGAGAAATGTAAGAGCCGAAAGAAAACTACGTTAAAGTACAAAGCTTAATGATAAAAGATGTAAAAAAATATATTTCAACAATCAATTCCAATGCCATCAGCTGGTAACATTGTACACGAAAATACGAAACCTGGCGGCCTCCAGAAGAGGCCTTAAAGCATGGACATAGGAAACAAGGGACTAAGCATTCCGTTGCGGGGGCGATGCAATGAGGGGGAGGACCGTCATCTTTTGATGTCCCACAACAAACATGGCAGCGCCCACATGTTTATAGTTTCATGCACAGTTTGTTGGCAAAAATGCTTGTGCGCATAATCAAATGGCACATCGTAAGATGGCGGCTCTCCCCACTCATGGAATTCTCCCCCCTCCCGTGTATTCAACCCCGCTTGCCCAAGTTAGGATAGTATGCCTAGTCCCGTGTTTCCTATGCCCATGCCTTAAGGGCATGAGACACAGCTAAATACCTATATTAACGACCACACTTTTCAGTTCACTGAATGTTTTTTTGAACCTAAGAACTTTTTTTGTAAATAAAATATCGAGCTGAAACTTTGAGAAATATATAAGCGTACAATAAAGTACGTTTAGGTACTGCATTTTGGTAGGAACTTCACTGAAAATTATTTCATCTTTTTTCTGAACCTCAACATTTTTTGAACGTTCGAACTTTTTTTATACATAAAATATCGGCCTCAAACTTTGAGAAATGCAAGAGCCAAAAGAAAACTGAGCCTCATCTAGTGGCCGCCAGGATTCGTATTTTCGTGTACAACGTTATCGGCTGATTCCGATGGAATTGATTGTTGAAATATTTTTTTTTACATCTTTTATTATTAAGATTTGTACTTACACGTAGTTTTATTTCGGCTCTTGCATTTCTCAAAGTTTGAGACCGATATTTTACGTATAAAAAAAGTTCGAACGTTCAAAAAATGTTGAGGTTCAGAAAAAAGATGAAATAATTTTCAGTGAAGTTCCTACCAAAATGCAGTACCTAAACGTACTTTATTGTACTCTAATACATCTTCCAAAGTTTCAACTCGATATTTTATTAAAAAAAAAGTTCTTAGGTCCAAGAAAACATTCATTGAGCTGATAAAATGAGGTCGATAATATAGGTATTTGACTGTGTCACATGCCCTTAAGTTTGAAACAATCTTTTTGCAATTTTGGATACCCTTCAGGTTATATAAACTTTTTTTCACAAGAAATCGGTTCATTTAATCAAAAATCATTAGATTTCAAAGAAGATACACATATTACGTACATATATTTTTCGCCGTAAATGGTATCTTTAAATTTAAACAAAATAATATTTTAAAGCAGATTCACAAATTTTGAACAATTTAAGGTTATTTCGGTGCTTACACACCGGAAACCATTATTGTTAGAAGAAAATCACCTGATTTCAAAGAAGATACAAATTAATTGACAATTATAGGTTATGCTAAGCGGTTTTTCATCGCTAATATTGAGATAGATTTGAAGGAAGGTATTTATTTTTGAACAATTTAAGGTTATATTATGTCAGTATTTTTCTTCCTACCTTATTGGTATTTTTAATCAAAGTTATTTGATTTCAAAGAATATTCATAATTTTCAACAACTTTAGGTTAAGATAGGGTCTTATGCCTGTGATCTGCATTTAAAAATGAAAATCAATAGATTTGAATTAAATGATTTATGTTTAAAATAATAAAATATAGAACCTTGCACAATTTAATATTGTGTTAGTGTTTTTTGTTGGAAATTGAATTTTTGGTTTAAAAAATGATTAGATTTTAAAGAAGATTACTAATGTTTTAAAATTTTGATATTGCGTTGACATCTTACATTTAAAATTGGTATCACCGAAAAAACTGTCTACAAATCGAACGAACTTTAAAATATTTTAATAATTTTGGATTATGTTAGTGTTTTTCTTTGGAAATTGGTTTTTTTTTTAAATTGTGTTTTAAAGCAGATTCACAATTTTAGGTTATGTTGTTGTTTTAACATCGGAAATGAGTATCGTCGGTATTCTTATTAAAAAATCAGTGGATTTCAAAGAATATTAAAATTGGTTGAAAGTTTTTGGTTAGCGATTTTTACCTGAAATATCGATACAGATTTCCAAGAAGATAGACAATTTTGGAACAATTGAAAGTTATGTTAGGTTAGTGTTTTTCATCTGAAATTATTTGTATTTTTAATAAAAAATTATTTGATTTCAAACCATATTTACCATTTGACTTGAAAACTACATTTTTTGGTACAATTGTAGATCCCTTATTACTTTTGATTGAAAAACCGTAATTTTAAACAAACATCATTACACTTTGAACAAGATTTAGAATCTTTTAAAAATGTTGGATTATGTTCTTCGTCGAAAATTGTTGGTATTTTTAATTGAATCAAAATTATGTTTTAAATATTTCGTAGAAGATTCACAACTTTCTAACAACTTTAGGTTATGTTGGCGCTTGTAAACAGGAAATCCGTTATTTCAACAGAAATTCATTAAATTTCAAAGAAGATTTAGAATCTGAAATAATTTAAGTTTATTCTTCGCTATGTTGGTGTTTTTCAGCGAAAATTGGTATTTTTAATTTTAAACATCATAAGACTTGTCAGATTATCATTATCATTCAGTCATTAGGTTGATAATTTTTGGTTTTGTTTGCATTTTATACAGCAAATTGGTACTTTTAATTAAAAATCATTAGATTTCAAAGAAGGTAAAAAGAATGTTGGAACAGTTTCAGGTTATCTTAATATTTTTCACTGGAAATCGGTTATTTATTGACAAAACTCATTTGACTTCAAAATCAGACTCATAATTTTGAACAACTTTAGGTTATGTTAGTGTTTGAAAAGAAAAAAAATTGGTATTTTGTAATAAAAATTCAACAGTTTGATTTTCAATATATTTTATAACGATATTGGATATTAATTTTTAAGTTTAGATATAAACTTTCAATGATTATATGAAAAATATTATTCTCGCTTTTCTATTATTTTAGATAACACTCGCGCGCGTAGAGCCCCTGTTTATTTTATGCACTCAACACCCGATATAAGAAACCCTGGTGTACAGTATTCCTAGAACTGACGGCTTCCGCATTTTTCTTGATGAGAGTAGCCGCGGGACCGAAAGAGAGAGATAGAGAGAGAGGTGGTATTCAGTCAAGCGTGACAAACAGCTCGAGTGTCGCATTCTCAGCGGGTTAGTTGCATCAATTTGCATCATGCGCCCAATTCGATCAGAAATTATTCACGCGACCCTGCCTGTTTACTTTTGGATTTCCCTGATTCAGGATCAAGGCCACTGCAGGCCATGCCTGAAGCCGTTCTTATATCGGGAGTTGTGTATCTTTTTAATTTACAAATCGCTAATTAAAGAAAATAGGTTTTTACTCACCTTTATTTTTTGAAGCACAGTTACTAAGGCCAGCGATTTTACTTCGAAGATTTGTTGTCTCACGTTGGACATTTTTGGGATTTCCAAGGGCATTGCATTTTTAAATTTAAGGCACATGCCGCATAGAAACCCCAACTTTGCCTCAACGAATTCCATTGGATTTGTGATGAGGAATTCTAAATTATGAAAATAATGATGTTGGCGAAGCGAATCGATTGCTGTAATAAATAATAACGATAAACATACAGAAGTCTGGTTTCCAAAAAATGTCCAGTAAATTAAATTAAATTTCAAAACATTCTACTGATCGCAGAGTTAATTTGATAACAATTTTGTTTTCGATTATTAATTAATGCAAATATGAAGGCCTTTTCAACGCCGAACGAATTCTAAAAAATTGTTAATATTATTGTAATCTTGCTCTAAATTGAGGAATTATCGTAATCATATGGGTTGATTACATAACTTAAGTGCATATTAGATTGTAAGAGATCAATGAGTTTGAAACATTTCAAAAAGATTATAAAGATTCCAGAAGATATCGAAGATTTCAAAATATTTTTGGAAATTACAAAGATTTTCAAAGAATTTTAAGAGTTCTAAAAAATTGAATTTTTTTATACTATTTCAAATTACTTAAAAATATTTCAGAATATTTGTAAGATTTTACGGTGATTCAAAATACTTTAAAGACTCCAAAAGATTGCGGAATTTAAAAAAATTTCAAAATATTTCATAAGCTTTTAAAGATTTTAAAGATTCCAAAAAATTTCACATACTTTAGACAATTTTAAACATTTTAGAGGTTTCAAAGTATTTCGCAAAGATTTAAAAGATTTCAGAAAGATTTAAAAGATTCTAAAAAATAAAAAATATTTCATAATAATTTTACAAAATGTCGAGTATTTCACAAATATTTCATGGTGTTTTCAAAGATTTTACACAGATTTTAAAGATTCCAGAAGGTTACAAAGATTTAAAATATTTTTTAAAAATTCAGAAGAATTTCGAATATTTCAAAAGATTTTAGAAATTTTAAAGCAGTTCAAAGTATTTCAGAATATTTAAAATACTAGAATATTTGAAAGATTTCAGAATACTTCACAGAGATTTAAAAGATTTCACCAAGATTACTAGTATTCAAAAAGATTTCAAAAATGGAAAAATATGAAGTTTAAAAAAAGAATATTTGGGTAGCTTTCAAGATATTACAGATCGCAAATATTTGAAAGATTTTAAGGATTCAGAAACATAAAAAAATTCACATATTTTAGAAGATTTCAAATATTTCTGATTTAAAAATATTTCGCAAAGATTTGAAAGGTTTAAAAAATTCTGAAATATTTTACAAAGATTTGGAAGAATCCACAAAAATGCCAAGATTTACCAAAGATTTTTAAGATTTAAGAAGAATTTGAAAGATTCCAAAATATTAAAATTGTTTATAAAGTATTTTAAAGTATTTCAGAATATTTTCAAGATTTCAGAAGATTTTGCAGATATTTGAAAGATTTAAAAAAGATTCAAAACATTCCTCAAAGAATTTAAGATTTCAAAAGATTCCAAAGACTGTAGAACATTTAATAAATTTAAAAATGTTTCAGATGCTTTTAAAGATTTTAAAGATTTCATAAAGATGTTAAAGATACCAAAATGTTTCACAAGATTTCAGGAAGATTTGAAGAATCCCAAATGATATTAGGAGATTTTGAAGATTTTAAAACGTTTCCAAATATTTCACGAAGATTTTAAGAGATTTTAAAAGATTTCACAAAAATTGCAAAGATTAAAATTTTTTTTAAAGACTTCAAAATATTTTTGGAGATTTCAAAGATTTCCGACTAATATTAAGAGTTCTAATCATTGAAAATTTTTAAAGAATATTTCAAATTATTTAAAAATATTTCAGAATATTTTAAAGATTTCATGGAGTTTTAAAGGCTTCAATGACTCCAAAACATTCCAAAATTTTTTTAAACATTTCAGAAGCCTTTAACGATTTGAAAGCTTTAAAATCTATATACTAAAGTTATTTCAGAAGATGTTAAAGATTTCGAAAATATTTTAAAGTTCAAAGTTTCCAAAAAATTTCACATACTTTAAACAATTGAAAGATTTTAGAGGTTTCAAAATTTTTCACAGAGATTTAAAACATTTAAAAGATTCCAAGAATTTAAAAATATTTCATAATACTTTCACAAAGTATCAAATATTTTACAAAGATTTCACAGTGATTTGAACGATTTTAAAGATTCCAGAAGGCTACAAAGATTTTACAACATGTTTTGAAAAATTCGGAAGAATTTAGAAGGTTTCAAAAGATTTGAGAAATTTCAAAGTAATTCAAAGTATTTAAGAATGTCTGAAAGACTCACGAAAATCTCACAAAGATTATTAAGATATAAAAAGATTTCAAAGACTTCCGTTTCTGGCATGAAAGTCTAAAGTAGTGGGAATTGTTGATGCTGAGTATAAATTAAGGAAAATAGCGGAAGAGGAAAGAAAGAAGGGATTTGTTACTGGAATATAGCAGGATTGGAGAGAAAGGATAGGGAGTTTATGGGAGATTTGACACAATGGGATATAGTCATAATGATGGAGACGTAGCTAGATGAAAAGGGATGGGAAAGAGTAAGGGGAAGGTTATCAAGAGGTTACAAATGGCAAGTGCAAAATGCAAAGAGACAGGATGAAAAGGGCAGAGCAGTGGGAGGAATGGTGATGGGAGTAAGTAATGAATGTATAACAGGGAAAGATAAGAAAGACAGGAATGAACAAAAAGAAGGATTAATAGTAGAAGAGGCAATAATGGGAGGAGATAAGTGGATGGTAGTGGGGATTTATGTGAACGATGATATGCAGGAGAAAGCAGAGGAGATTAAAGAAATGATTGAAGAAAATAAAGAAGAGATTCGGCTGATAATAGGTGGGGATTTCAATGCGAGAACAGGAGATAGAGGAGGAAGGGAATGGGGAGAAGAGAGAGGAAGAAAATCCAAAGATAAGGTACTACATGGGGAGGGAAAAAAGTTGTTGAAGAGCTTGGAGGAGTTGGGATGGTATATCTTAAATGGAAATATAGAAGGGGATGAAAAAGGAGGATGCTAGGAGAAGTAAAGAGAAAAGTTATAAAGGGAGGAAAATATGGTAGAGAAAGAGATGAGGAAGAGGGCATTTCAAGGGAAGAAATAATTAAGGTTTTAGGAATAATGAAGAATGGAAAGGCACCCGGTTTAGATGAGATTCCAAATGAAGTATGGAAATATGGAGGGGAGGAACTAGAGGAATGGGCATGGATAATGTGTAATAGAGTATGGAGAGTAGAGGGGTGGCCAGAGTTATAGAAAGAAGGAGTAGTTATACCAATAGTAAAGAGAGGCAAGGGAGAGGATGTTAAAGATTATAGGGGGGTGACGTTGATGACAACACTGTATAAAGTATATGTAACTATTTTGTCGGAGAGATTGAAGATAGAAGTTGAAGAAACAAAGATCGAGTCACCGAATCAGACAGGATTTAGAAAAGGAATGGGGGCAATGGACAAAATATATGTTCTGAACTATCTAATAAATAAGCGAATTAAAAGGGGAAAAGGGGCAATGGTAGCAATGTTCGTGGACTTAAAGGCGGCGTTTAACTCATTAGACCGAGGAGACATAAAAAAAGTTATGATAAAAAAGGGGACAAGAGAGGGATTAATGAAGAGAGTATCAGAAATTTTTAGAGAGACAAAAATCAGGGTAAAGGTAGGAGAGCAAGTAGGAGATAGTTTCTGATTGGTGAGAGGTGTGAGACAAGGACGTCCTCTGAACCCACTTTTATTTAATTTATTAATATCAGACTTGGAAGAAAAAATAAGGAGAAAGGGTTGGGGAGGATTTAGGATAGGGAAGGAAAATATATATACACTGGCATACGCAGACGACATAGTGTTAATGGCATAGGATGAAGAGATGAAGAGATAATGAGGTTCAGAAAAGGAGGGGGAAGGAAGAAAGAATGGACAGGGAGATGGAAAGGAATAAAGTTAGAAGAAGTCAAAGAGTAAAAATATTTGGGATATATCTTGCAAACGCATGGAGATCATACAGCTCATATAAGAGAAAGGATAAAAAAAGCAGCAGGGGTAATGAAACAGATTATGGGGAAAAGGAAAAAGAAGGTTAAAAAAATTGGAGAATGTGGTTATTTGATACGCTGGTATGACCGGTATTAGGTTATGGAGCAGAGATATGGGGATGGAAAGAAAGGAAAGATATTGAGTGTTTATAAGAAAGGTATATACGGTGGACACTAGGGGCAGGCTGGAGGACGCCAGGATATATGGTGAGAGAAGAAGCGCAAAGGGATAAGTTAAGTATTAGAGCGGGAAAGAGGGCATGGAAATTTGAGACGAAGCTGAGGGAGAGAAAGGGAGGGGAGTTAGCGAGAAAGTGTTTGATGGTGGTAGAAGAGAGGAGAGGGAGGGCGATCGAATTAACGAGATGGGAAGAAGAAAGGAGGGAGTTCTTTAATGATAGCGAAATAAAAGACGGGACTGGAGTAAACTATGAAGAATTGGAGAAAAGGGAGACGGAAAGACACTTAATAGAAAGATGGGGGGCGATTGAGGCATCAAAATACAATAAATGGTATAAGATGATAAAAAAGGAAGGGGTGCCAAAGTATTTAGAAAAGGGATGGGGAGAGAGAAGGTGGACTAAATTAGCAAGATTTAGATTGGGAAACGAGGTAAGGTAGGGGATGTACTGGGACAAAGAAGAGAACAGAAAGTGTAGAATATGTGAATGGGAGAAGGAAACATGGGAGCATGTATGGTAAGGTTGTAGGAGAGGAATGGAAGATAAAGGAAGCTGGCAAAAATGTGGTTAAGATTCTAGGGGAAGACGGATTAGGAGAAGAATGGATGAAGGAGTTGGAGGGTGCTAGAGGAGCGAATGAGAGAGAATGAAAGAATGCACGTGAAAAAAGGTAAATGGAGGTATAAAAAAGTGAAAGAAAAAGGAAACGGAAGTCGCTTAGAGTAGAAGCGTAAAAATTGTAAGTAATGGTAAGGTAAAAGTTAAGTAGACTAAGATGCGTTTGCGTTCTCATCCTCTCTCTCTCTCTCTCTCGCTTGCACTCTCGCTTTCGTTCGCTCGCTCACTCGTTTGCTAATGAGTCCTAAATTACGCTATCGCAGGAAATATAAATAAGAAACTAGGTATAAGACTTTATGTAAATAGTTGTAATGAATGGAAGTCATGTAAACCCTTAGGGGACACATGAATAAAGAAGAAAAAGATTTCAAAAATGGAAAAATATGAAGTTAAAGAAAAAACTTAGGTAGAGTTTAAAATTTTACAGATCGCAAATATTTTAAACATTGTAAGGATTCCAAATTTTTTTGAAATTACATATTTTGGAGGTTTCAAATATTTCTGATTTAAAAATATTTCGCAAACATTTCAAAGATTTAAAAAACCTGAAATATTTTACAAAGATTTGGAAGAATTCACAAAAATTAAAAGATTTCCCAAGATTCAAAAATACTGTAGAAGATTTCTAAGATTTAAAAAGAAATTCAAAGATTCCAAAATATAAAAATTATTTAAAAAGTATTTTAAAGTATTTCAGAATACTTTAAAGAGTTAAGAAGATTTTACAGATATTTAGTAGATTTTAAAAAGATTAAAAGAGAATGTTGTTAATATTTTTAAAGGTTTTAAAGTATTTTTATCGACGTTTTACAAGATTTCAAAGATTTTAAAAATTACAGAAAACTTGAAAGATTTCACAAAATTTTAGGACGATTTAAAATATCCCAAATGATTTTAGAAGATTCGAAAGATTTCAAAACGTCTTCAAATTTTTCACAAAGGTTTTAAGAGATTTCAGCAGATTTCATAGAAGCTTAAAAGATTTGATACAAAAATTTAAAAGATTTCACAAAAATTGCGAAGATTAAAAAAATTTTAATGATTTCAAAATATTTTTGGAGATTTAAAAGATTTCAGAAGAATTTCAAGAGTTCTAAAACATTGAGAATTTTTTAGAGTATTTCAAATTATTTCAGAATATGTCAGAATATTTTTAAGATTTTACGGAGTTTCAAAAGACTTCAAAGATTCCAAAAGATTGCACAAAATTTGAAAATATTTCAGAAGCTTCTAAAAATTTGAAAAATTTCAAATATATATAATAAAGTTATTTTAGAAGAACTTACAGATTTTACAAATATTTAAAAGATTTCAAAGGTTTCGAAAAATTTGACATACTTTAGAAAACTAAAGATTTTAGAGGTTTAAAAACATTTCAAAAAGATTTAAAAGATTCCAAGAATTTGAAAATATTTGATAATAATTTCACAAAATGTCTAATATTTTAGAAAGATTTCACAGTGAAAGACTTCAGAATGTTTAAAAGATATCAGAATATTTCAAAGATATTTAAAAGATTTCACAAAGATTACTAAGATTAAAAAAGATTTGAAAAATGGAAAAATATGAAGTTTTAAACAAAAATTATTTATGTAGCTTTCAAGGTTTTCAAATGGGGCTTTCAAATACTTTAAAGATTTTAAGGGTTCCAAAACATAACAAAATTCACATAATTTAGAAGATTTTGAATATTTCTGATTTAATAATATTTCGTAAATAATTAAAGATTTAAAAAATTCTGAAATATTCTACAAAAATTTGGAAGAATCCACAAAAATACCAAGATTTCCCAAAGATTTTCAAGATTTAAAAATATTGTAGAAGATTTCTAAGATTTAAAGAGAATTTCAAAGATTTCAAAAATTCAAAATTTTCTAGAAGCTTTTAAATATTTTAAAGGGATGGGAAAGATTTGAAAGATTCCAAAATATTTCAGAAGGTTGTAAAGATTCCAGCAGATTTCACAAGTCATTGCAAAATTTCGAAACATTTTAATAATTTCAAAAATAATTCAAATATTTTAAAAATGTTCACGAAGATTTCTATACAAGATTTTAAGAGCGATTGATTGGTATAAATTTGGAAAATAAAAATTCGCCGCAAATTACCAAAATTGTTGAGATATTGAAATAGGCGCGACTAAACAAATGCCAGTCACTTTTACAAAATTCCTTCACTTTTTCAGGACTTCCAGGTCTTGACTGAGAATTTTTTCTCCCTTTTTTGTGGTAAGAAATCCTTTAAGGTGGAAAATTATTTGCAAGTTAATTATAATTGCAATCTCATGTTCAGTCATTCTAGACATGACGATGCACCTTCGACGGCTTTACGATAGAGAAACTGCTTTTATTTCGGGTCATTTGCGTTTTATTAAACCGGTTATAACGCCGCACAAATGATTAATATCGATTATCGCGACTATGCGGCTGTTGAGCAACAAATGTAAAAACATGTTGATTAAAAAAAAAAGGAGAAAAATTATATCGAATTGATCGTGACGAGATTTTTGTAAAGTGTAGCGATGAAAGGAGTCAGCGACTGAGAAATTGATTTAGAGGCTTGATTAGAGTTTTGCTGTGATCATAGTCCCTTATACCCTGTTTTCCTTTTTTTCCGATTTATTTTAAAAGCTGCGAATAATGTTGCAAATAGAAACTTATGATATTAAAAAAATGCAATCAATATTTACTAAATTTACCAAACTCTACAGAATTCAGAACATTCTTTAGTATTTCCCAAAGCCCAAAAATGCAGTGAACTCTCTAAGAACCTCTTCACCATCCATATTTTACCAAAATACAATAAACACCTTGAGGTCAAAATGCAATAATTTAATAATGCAACATACAAAATGCATTAAATCTTCCAGAACTCCGTATACGAACCCACAAATCCAAAAAAAACCTTAAGTCCCTTGGAACACCAGTTAAAATCTTGTTAGCGCTAAAAATATGAATTGAATTTAAAATTGATTAAATTCTTTAACAATGATCATTATCTAAAAATGAGGTAAACACTTTTAAGACACCATTTACCAATCCCCAAACACCAAAAACGCGCATATCTTTCTAGGATTCCAATTATCAATTTTATAATCTAGAACGTCCTTTAGCATTGCCGAACGCATTGATTGTACATAGTGTACTATGTACAATCAATCTCAAAAGTTTCCTATCTTTGAAATGATTGATGAAATCGGCAAAAAAAGGTCGATTATTAATTTGTGTAAATCTTGATGGAGGGTTCTAAGCACACTTCAGAAAAAAAAATAATTCAGGTTAAAATGATTTATTTAACAGTAGTTATTTAGAAGTTTAGTTTTTCCTTTCTCTTTGGGGAACAGTTACAATTCTTATTTAATGCTAATGATCAAGGCCACATTTTATTCTTCGAAGGATTCTCTAAATTTCTATTTGGGTTAATTTTATTAAAAAAATAAATTTAGAAGTCATACAGTTATTATTGTTATAAACCACCATAGTTTACATTTTAATAAAACTTAGTACCAGGCTCACCTTTCTTAGTGCTTATTATTTATTATCCAAAATTTACAACACGACCTGGCCCATCGTGTGAAAATAAGTTCTGAAATAAAAAAAGTGTTGTCAAGGCGTGACGTGACCCACTCGTTACGTGGCCTTAAATAAACAATTTTAACCTGAATTATTTTTTCTAAAGTACACTTAGAAGCTTCCGTTAAGATTTCCAGAAATCAATAATAGATCTATATTTTTATTTACCCAAAGATTTCAAAGATTTCACAAATATTTTAAAGATTTCAAAAATTCG
Organism: Belonocnema kinseyi; assembly: GCF_010883055.1. Lineage (NCBI taxonomy): Eukaryota > Metazoa > Arthropoda > Insecta > Hymenoptera > Cynipidae > Belonocnema > Belonocnema kinseyi. The sequence continues at coordinate 51,690,831 of NC_046660.1, forward strand.
AAAAAATCTGACATATTTCAGAATATTTCAAAGATTTCAAAATATGCAGAGAATATTTGAAGGATTTCATAAAGATTTAAATGATTCCAAGAAATCAAATAATTTCAAAATATTTCACAAAATCTGGAAGCTTTGTAAAGATTTTACAAAGATTTTACAAAGATTTTACAAAGATTTTTAAGATTCCATAAGGTTTCAAAGATTTTAGAAGAATTCACAGAGATTTCATAAAGATTTAAAAGGTTTCACAAATATTGCAAAGATTCTAGAAGATTACAAAAATAGGACAAACTTAATTTTTTTAAAAATAATTCAGAAGCTTTTAAAGATTTTAAAGATCTCCAAAAGATTTTAAATATAATAAAAAATTTAAGGAGGTTTTAAGGATTTCGAAAAATAGAAATATTTTGAGGATTCTAAAACATGTAAAAATTCTGATATTTTAGAGGATTACAAATATTTCAGATTTTTAAATATTTTGGAAAGTTTTGAAAGATTTTAGAAAGATTTAGAAGATTCCGACATATTTTACAAAGATTTGGAAATTTCCCAAAAATGACAAGATTTCCCAAAAATTTAACGACGATTCAATGGATTTTAAAAAGGTTTTAGAGCTTTCAAAAGATTTATAAGGTATACAAATATTTGAGAAGATTTCAAAGATTTCAGAAGAATTTCCAAGATTTCAAAACATTTAAAAAACTTAAAAACATTACAAAGTATTTCACAAGATTTTTAAAGATATTTGAAATGTTTTAAAAGGACTCCAAATATTCCTCAAAGAATTAGAAGTTTCTAAAGATTGCAAAAGATTGAAAAAATCTTAAAATATTTCATAATCTTGTAGAAGGTTTGAAGGATTCTGTAAACAGATTTCAAAGATTCCAAAATGTTTCAAAATATTCGACATGTTGTGGAAAATTTTAAAGATTTCGTAAAGGTTTTAAACATTTCAGAAAGATTTTAAAGATTCCAAAAAGTTCAAAAAATTTCTAAGTAGTTTACAAACATTTGGAAGATTTCAAAAAGATAAAAAATATTCCAAAAAATTAAAAGAATTTCAAAAGATTTCACAATAATTAGCAAGGATCTCCAATATGTCATAAGACTTCAAAGATTTTACAAAGATTTCGAAATATTTAAATAATGTCTGCTTGTGCTAAAAAATATAAACCGAATTCTATAGGCTCCCTTTGTCGAACTCCTAATATTTGCAAAATTAGTTAAACCCTAAGGACTGCCTTAGACAATCCTAATCGTCTAAAAATGAGGAAAATCTTCCAGAACGCCATTTAGCAACCATCTAACAGATGAAAATGGATTTATACCTCTATGACATCTTATAACAAACCTTAATACTTAAAAAAGAATTAGGCCCTCTGAGGACCATTAAAAGTCCCTAGCTCCTAAAAATTAAACTCTGTGCTATAAATCCGTTTATTTTGATCACTCTAGGATTCCATTTATCAAGTTCCTAACATGTAAAAAATGCATTGAACAATCTAGGACTTCATTTTGCATCCCCACAGTCCAAAAACGCATTAAGCTCTCTGGTGCCTGTTTACCAACTACTAAAGCTTAAAAACATATTATACTCCCTAAGGACTCGTTTACCAACCCCTTAATTCAAAACACTAGCTAGGAGATCATTTATCAATCTCAAAACCCCTTAAGGCCTTAAATCCTCCAGCAGCTCCGTTACCAACTTTCAAAGTCCAAAAAGTTTGAGTCCCCTGGGACTTATCATCCTGCTACCGCAAAGAAAAAAATTAATGAATTTTATAGGTCCCCTTTATCAAACCCTTAATATTGACAAAACGAGAATTAAAGATAAGAAAAACCCTCTAAGATGAAATTTTCTAACCAACTTTCACCAACGAAATACGATTATATCCCTATAACTCTGAATAACAACTCTCAATCATAAGAAAGCATTCAATTCTCTTGGACTGTTTGACAACGCCCTCACTCCTAAAAATGCACTAAACTTTCTTAATGTCCCTCTTCTAACACCCGAAGCCCAAAAAGTGTATGTCTTTCTAGGATACAACTTATAAACTTGTTGATATCTAGAAAATGTCTTGAAACATCATGGACGTCCTCTAGCATTCCCAAAGCCCAAAAACGCGTTAAACCTTCTAGGAAACCCTTCACCAACCCCATAGTCCAAAATTTCGCCAAAAACCTCGAGGGACCCCCCCTAAAACAAAAAAAAAAGGCATTAAACTCTCTAGGATCATCCTGCATAACCCCCAAGACCCATAAAAGCGTATGTCTCTCTAGACATCTTCATGTATCCTGTAATCTGATGAAAAAAACGGATTAAATCATCTAAAGCATTCGTTAGCATTTTCAAAGCCCAAAAATGAATTAAATCCCCTAGAAACTCCTTTATCAGCCCCAAAGTAAAAAATGTGTTGAGTCCTCTAGAACACCATTTACCAAACTTTTAACACTTGAAAAATGCATTTAACCAATTAGGATCAGTTTACCAACGTCGTGACCAAAAAATGCATTAAATCCTCGTGGTATCTTTTAGAAATCCTTCAAACCAAAAAATGCATACAATTTTCTAAAATCCTCTTTCCTGACCACAAAGGCTCCTGTAAGCGTATGTTTCTCTAGAAACCAAAAGGTTTTCTGTTTCCTAACCTCAAAAATACATAAACAATCTAGGTATCTGTCTAATATTTTGTTAAACCCTGCAGAACACCATTTGAAAACCTTCTATCACTTGAAAAATATATTAAACCAATTAGTATCTATTTTACGAACACCGTTACTCAAAAATCTATTAAGTCCTCGGGGGGTCTTTTAAAAGCCATTTAAACGAAAAAATGCATTAAACTCTCTAGAATTTTCTTCCTTAATCCCCAAGACCCACACAGATTCCTATATTTCTAGAAACCTATAGAGATCCTATAATCTAACGTAAAAATGGATTAAAATATCTAGGGAACCCTTAAGCACTCCCAAAGCTCAAACACGCAGTAAACTCCTTACAAATTCTTTTATCAGCCCCAAAGTCTAAAAATGTGTTAAACCCTCCAGGACACCATTTACTAACGTCATAACACTTGAAGAATGCATTTAACTAATTAGGACTAGTTTAAAAAAGTTGTAATACAAAAATACAATAAAACCTCGGGGGATCTTTTACAAACCCTTCAAACCAAATAATTCATTTAAGGCCATGCGACGAGTGGGTCACGTGACATAATTATACAAATTTAGGACCAGCCCCACAATTTTTAGTGCTTCTTGTTCAGTATCCCAAATTTCCAACTCGACGTGGCGCTTCGTGTGAATATAAGTTAGAAAATCAAAAAATGTCGCTAAGGTAGGAATCTGGACACGTGACTCACTCATGAAATGGCCTTAACTCTGTAGAATTCTTTTTCCTAATCCCAAAGGCCTATAAAAGTACATATCTCTCTATAAACCTATAGGGATCCCATAATCTAAAGTAAACAATAGATTAAACTATCTAGGGCATCCTTTAGCACTCCGAAAGCCGAACAAAGCATTAAACTCCCTTAAAACCCCTTTATTATCCCCAAAATACAAAAAAATGAATTAAACTTTCTAGAATCCTGTTTAAACATCACCAAGGAGCATAGAAACGTGTATAGGCTCAGAAACCTTACCTTTAAAATGCGTTAAACAGTATAGGACGTACTTCGGCATTTCCAAAGCTCAAAATAGTATTATAGCCTCTAGGAACCCCTATAGAAATTCTAAAATAAAAAAATATATTAAACCTTCCAAGAGAATGTTTAATAACCTCTTAACAACAGATCACAGTCGGTCCCCTTTTGTAGCTAATCCCATTTTCCTTATTTCCTCCCTTAAACTTCTTAAAACTCTTACAATACCTCGAATCGAGAATTTCGACCTTTTTTAAGTTTTTGCCCATCAATTTCGATTATTTTTTTAAGAATAATAAACAGAAATATAATACATTAGAAAACGACACTTTCTTAAAAATTGTCTATATTGATTTCAAGGATTTCCTAAACGACTTTCAAGTTGTTGGTCCTAAGATACAAATTTTTTTTATTAGGTCTAATTTTTTAAATAATGTAGAATAAAAAATAATATGATTGATCAATATTTGTTAATTTTATATACAAAGAGTGGCACCGAAGCTAGCCTACTTTATGAACATCCCTAGCCACCTGGGGAAAAAATATGTTACAGGTATCATATTACTCGTCATTGAAAACCAAAATAAAGATAGCTTTTCTTTTTTTAAATTTCAAAAAATTACTAAATAGGGATTTTCAACCTCTAAATAGGGGAAATTTTTTGAAATTGTCTAAAAACGAAAAGTAATGCTCATTTTGGTTTTCAATGACGTGATACCTGTAACATATTTTTCCCCAGGTTGCTAGTGAGTTCCAAAAAATAGGCTAAAAACAGCCTATTTTGGTGTCACTCTTTGATAAAAAAATCTAAAGTTCAGGCATTAAGGGCATGTGACACAGCTAAATACCTATATTACCGACCTCACTTTTTCAATTCACTGAATGTTTTTTTGAACCTAAGAACTTTTTTTGTAAAGAAAATATCGAGCTGAAACTTTGGAAAATGTATTAGAGTACAATAAAGTACGTTTAGGTACTGCATTTTGGTAGGAACTTCCCTGAAAATTATTTTATCTTTTTTCTGAACCTCGACATTTTTTTAACGTTCCAACTTTTTTTATACATAAAATATCGGTCTCAAACTTTGAGAAATGCAAGAGCCGAAATAAAACTACGTTTAAGTACAAGTCTTAATAATAAAAGATGTAAAAAAAAATTTCAACAATCAATTCCATCGGAATCAGCCGATAACGTTGTACACGAAAATACGAATCCTGGCGGCCACTAGATGAGGCTCTAGAGGATTCGTATTTTCGTGCACAGCGTTACAATTCAACCGAGCGTTACTTCCAAACTACACAATATTTTTGGCTCAAAACTTTGGACTTACAAATAAACATAGTAGCTAATCTCTCGGAACTAGCCTTGTTTGCAGCTAATCAAAAAAGTTTATTTCATAAATAATTTCCAGATTATCGGAAAGGCAGAGATAAAAAACGACGTAACCTCAAAATAATGCATATGCATAAAATTTTTATTTAGCACAATAAATTTTTTTTGTTATTATCCCTCAAAAAAGAGTCCGGGGACGTCCGTTAAGATATTTTATAGCATTTTCGAATTCAGTTTTAAAAATTTTTCATTTTTGTGGGAAAAAAGCCCGGAAAACTGTAAGTATCACATGCCCTTAAAGACAAGTATATTTTATATTCAACAGACTTGTTTGAAATTATCCTCACAGGGATGAAAAATTAGTTAACCTAATTATTCGAGAACATTCATTAACGTTATAAACAAAAGCTCTATTCGACCATTCATTAACCCTTCCCGGCATACATTTTTCAGGGAAACGAGTTTTCATGAAAATTGGTACATAGGGATTTTTGGGGTCGCTGATTACGAATCTGAACTCAGATGTTGAAAATTCGAAATGGCGGGTCCAATATAGCGGCTAACATTTGGCATATTTTTTTATTTTTTTTTCTGAAAATTGGTATACGGGGGTTTTTGGGATCACTGATCACGAATCTGAACTCAGATTTAGAAAATTCCAAATAGTGGATCCAATATGGCGATTTAAATTTGGAATATTTTTGGATTTTTTTTTTAGAATTGGCATACCGGGGTTTTTTGGAATCACTAATCACGAATCCGAACTCAGAATTAAGAAATTTTAAATGTCGGATCCAATATGGCGGCCAAAATTGGAAATTTTTCTTTTTTTGAAAATTGGTGTACAGGGGTTTTTGGTATCTCTGATCACGAATCTGAACTTAGATTTTGAACCTTCAAAATGGCAGGCCAAAATTCAAAATATTTCTAAATTGTTTGTTGAAAGTTGGCATAGACAGGGGGTCGCTGATCTCGAATCTGTATTCAAAATGACAAATATTTAGAACATTCAGATTTGAAAAAATATACACCTACTCACCGAAAACATGGATTAGTACCAATTTTATGAATTTTTAACATTTAAATTCAGATTCGTGATCAGTGACTCGAAAAATCCTCGTACATTAATTTTTGTTTAAATCCAGAAAACTTTATTATTTTGACCACCATATTGGATCCGTCATTTTGGATTTTCGAAGTCTGATTTCAGATTCGTCATCAGCGACCCCGAAAACCTCTGTATACCAATTTTCAGAAAAAAAAAAAATTCCAAGTTTCGGGCGCCATCTTGGATCCACCATTTTAAATTTCCAAAATCTGAGTTCATATTCGTGATCACGGACCCCAAAAACCCCAATTTTCAAAAACCCAAAAACCCCAATTTTCAGATAATATACAAAAATATTCCCAACTTCGGTAGCCATATTGAATTCGCCATTTTTAATTTTCAAAATCTTTGTCCAGATTCTTATTCAGCGACCCCAAAAACCCTCAAGCACACATTTTCATAAGGATATAATGGAAAGTTTTTTCAATAATGAATTTTTTCAGCAAAAAAGGCTTTTTTTCATCTTTGCTTATAAGTATTAACAGATTATCTTGAAAATTCAGACCCTTCGCAAAAAAATTTCAATTTCATATAATCCTGCGAGCTTGAAATTCAAAAAAAAATCTGTGTAAAATCCAATAAAAACTACTCTGAAATCACAAAAAATGATATGAAAAAAGGTGGGAATACGGTATTCCAACCATGCCGCAAAGGGTTAACATAAATTCATTCTGCTTGCGCTAAAAGGAATTTAAATTGATTTAATAGTGATGTTCCATCAGAAAACTTTATCCGACCATATATGATAATCCTATAAAAGAAATTAGGTAAGCAAATCCACTATTAAATTAAACTTTTTTAAATCATCCAAACATCATTTAACACTCCAGAATCCTATAGAACAACCCCCTAAGTCCTACGAAATTCACTAAAGAAATGATTAAATAAATAATAATAAATGGTTATAATAATTAATGCCCCGTTGTCAACTCAGAATAGTTTATATTCAACAAAGTTAATAAATTAGAAATTTTCAGTGGGACAGAAACGATTGAAAAATCTTGTCGATTCTCAGGGCGGAGTAGATCTAAAATATCGATCGAAGTGAACGAATGTGCGCAAGTACTTGGCAGCTATTATGAAAGATTTACGTTTCTAGGTTTCCTCAGTAGGCACCTGAGGCCACATAGAACCCTCATTTAAAGGGCAGACTTGTGCTATATTAGCAACAATATACTGCGAGGATACGTAATGATTTCTTCGAGTTTTGTGGGGCACGAGACTTACCGTGCCCCACAGCACAGTGCCCAGCACCATAATGTGATATATATCTTTTTTTTTAAAAAGATTCAATATGTATGGCTATTTAGTAGCCGATACTCGTTCTAGTTTGGATTTATTTCCCCATATTTTCCCTACGACTTTTGTACTTCAAACTTTTTTGCATGCCTCCTATAAATATTTATACCAAACATAAAAAGAATTGTGCCCTATTTTATAATTACTCGATGTTTATTGTTCATTGATCAATTTGTGTGATTTTCTGCAAACAACAAGTTATAAGTCAAGTTACCTCTACTAAAAACTTTTAATTTTGCGTTCAAAACGTAATGAGCTATAAAATAAATGATAATAAAATGTCTGAAAGATGTTAGTTTTGTTTGAGTTCTACCTTGCTGATATGTATCTTACGCAAAATCTCTAAGGAGCAAAAGAAGTCCACAAGTGAGGAAAAGGTTTCATTTTTTTATTTTCGCAAATTATTTTGGAATCTTGAAGCCTTGAAACTGATGAGACACGATTTCATAAACACTTTCCTTAAAATGGCTTTTTTATAAAAATAAAATATTCATTTTTTAAATGAAGATTAAAACACTCTAATTAAAACGTTTTTAAATTAGAAGAGATTGAAAAAAATATTTTAAATGTAGAAAAATGGAATTTTATCGAGAAGAATTTTCTGGAAAAAGATCAACTTTTATCCAAATAGTTACATTTTAAACCATAGATATGAATTTTCAAATAAAATTATGAACCTTTAACTAAAAAAAGGAACTTTTAACAAAATAGTTTAAATTTTAACCAAGAAGCTAAATTTTCTACCAAAAGAAAAGAGTTCTAGACAATAAATGTAACAGTTAATATTTTAATAAAAAAATGTTTTACTTTTCAAAATAAACTTTACATCGTCCAAAAAGATGGATTTTCACAAAAATAATTAAATCCTCAGCAAAAACAGATGACATTTTAACAAAGAAGATTAATTTTCTGCCAAAAGGATAAATTTTCAACATTTTATTGTTTATATTTGAACTAAGAAAGATTTTATTTAGATCAAAACGATTCCTATCTATTAAAAAAAGACGAATTTGGAAAAAAATATTTTAATCCTCAACTGAATAGAATAATTTTGGTGCCCGACACTTGCATTATTAACCAACAAAAAAATTAAGTTTCTACAAAAAGATATTCTTACATCTTTTGTTTTTCCCAAAATTTTTTGAAAATAATTAAAAATTTAAAAAAAATGGCCTTCCAATCTTCCAGATTTTCTTCGACAATTTTAACATCTTTTTTAATTTTCTTAAAAAATTAATTATTGAAATTGAAAAATCATTTTAAATTTTGCCAAAAATTTTAAGAAGTGTTGTTGAATTTCTTAAAACTTTTAAAAATTCTTAAGAAGCTTCACATTTATTATTCGAAATCTTTAAAAATCTAAAGTTTGTTTCAACCATTCTAAATCTTTTTAAATTGTTTTCAATTTTCTCTGAAAATTAATTTATGATCGAAAAAAATCATTCAAGGTTTACAGGTGATCTTCAGAATAAATGGTTGTTTCTTGAAACCTATACAAATTCTTAAAAATCTTTTGTTTTAACTTAAAAAATCAGATTTTATTAAAAACTTTTTAATCTTTTTCAATAAGCTCCTATTTATCTCCTAATTTTACTTATTTTTCGTTTCGAAAATTATTTCAAATGTTGTGAATTCTTTTTTAATTTTATCTTAAAGTTTATTTTTCAGAATAAAAAATCATTTGATATTTCCTCAGGAATGTTGTCAGATTTACTTTTTTTTATTTTCGTGAAACGTTTAAAAATTCTTTAAAAACAGCTTGTTTAAAAATCTGAAAAATCGAAATTGGTTTATATTTTTCAAAATCTTTTAAAGATTTAAATCATTTTCGAATTATTTCAAAGTTTCTAAGTATCTCGTAAACTTACTCGAAATTTGGTCTAAAATGTTGTAATCTTGCAAAATTGAAACTTTTTGCTTTAGGATATTTCACATTCCCTTCAGACATTTTAGGAAATCATATAAAATGCTTTGAATTATTTTTCAGTTTTCCCTTCAAATTAGGTTTTGAAAACAAAGAATTATTCTTTGATTTCCCAGGAATCTTAAGTGTTTTTTTTATCACTTGAAATCTTTCAAAAATCTCAAAAATCTTGTTTTTTCTCGAAATCTTCAAATAATCACATTTTTTTTAACATCTCGAAGATTTAAATTATTTTCGAATTCTTTCGAAACTTCTAGATATCTCTTAAAACAATTCAATTTTCTTAAAAAATTGGTATTACTTTTATTGTCGTCTCAGATTATTTATCGATCGTTTACAAATGAATTTTTACAGATCTTGTGTACTATATTTGATCTTGTGGCTCATATTTCAGGCTTCGTGAAATATAAAAAAATTATTTTTGAAACTTAAAAGTATGTAATTCCTTGATTTACTAAAAGGAGCATACAAAATAACAAAGTCGAAAAACAAATTTTTTTGCAACTTTAGGTGCACATGAACAAAATTACATTTTTTTAAATAAATTTCGACAAACACATATTATTTTTATTTTTTCCGTGTAAGGTACTTCCATTATCTTCAAAAAAAGTAATAATTAAAAAAAAACAATTTCCCATAAAAAAATTTATAATAAAAAATTTATAAATTTTCAATCAATTTGTCCATTGGTGAAAAATGAAAACAAAATTTGAGTTAGTTCGTGATCCCAAAAAGAAAATTTTAAGTGCTATTACCAATGAATCCATGCATTTGAGTTTTTCGGCCCAACTGATTGTATAAATAGATTGGTTCTTCTTTTCCATAAATGTAAAAATAATTTTTTAATCTTTCCCCATTTTTTATGAAAAAATTGTCCTATTTCCTTCGTTTTGAGCTTCTTTTGCGCTGTGATTCCCGTTATTCGCAAAATTTTTTCAAGATCTTTCCATATGAGAAAAGGAACATACATGCGGTTGCAGATGCGCAATACCCTGTACATTGTAAATTACACAGTACCGCGGACACGATATTTCACGGGGTATCGTTTAAGCGCAGATGATTTGTAACCCAGCGTTTCTGCGTCGTACTATCTCTATGCGAATCTCAGTAAAAAATCTTCTCTGGAACTTTATACAGTATCTCGATAGTGCGTTTATCGGTACACATGACTGCAAAATGAACATTAAACGTTAGGCTTTTACATAAGAAAATATCGCCTTTAAAAATGAAAAATGAAAAAAAAGAGATAAATTACGCTCATGAGAAAAAAAAACTGCATGAGGGCTTCTTTGCTGTCTCCTTCAAAGGAGTAATGATAAAAAAAAATTAACTCGCAACTGATGACTTTATCGACACGTTCGGTCGTAACTCTATTTGCTGCCTGGCGTTACTCGATAATGATTTTCCATTACTCATCCGACTGGTCAGGCTATTTACTCTCCAGCAATGGACTTCTGATCAGTTAATTACTTCATTAATAAATTCTTTCTCTAAACATAAACTTTTTTCTTGTTCTGAATTCTATATGAATAGAAATTTATTCTTATTTGCAAATAAAAATGTTTGAATCAGAAGAAATCTAAATGAGATTGTTTGCACTTAGATTAAGGGAGGTTTAAGTAGTTGTGGTTTTAAATAGAACAAAACTTGGATTCCTTTATTTAAACAAAGAATTAAACTTTCTAATTAATATAAAAATACTAGAAAATCGTTTCTCCTATTCCCTTTTTCTTTTCTATATTTAAGGAATTCATATTTTCCCCTGTTTTCAAAAAAGTTCCATTTTCCCCCATTTCTCATTTTTTCACCCAATAAGGAAAACCAACTATTTTTGGTTGAAAGGTAATTTTTTTTCGTGTTGACGTATACTTCTGTGTTTTTGGTTCCGAGTTTATCTCTTCTTGTTCAAATTCGATCATTTAGTTGAAAATCTACTTGTTTTGTTGAATATTGAATTATTCTTTTAGAAACTAACCTTTATTCTGTTTTATATTTTTGATGCTATGTTTTTAACCAGATAAAATGTATTATATAATTTGATTTTAATGTCTTTTGTCTACATGGTCTAAAATAAATATTTTTCAATATTCTTAGGGACAAAGCGAAAGACGGTTGTGATGCTCGCCTCGGAATGGTCGTAGGGCGCGAGTACTCATTCAGGTATATTGCGCAATATTATGCATTACAATTGGAAACGGTTCAGGCGGCCCTGACTTTTTACGTTTTGGGGATACTGATTTTGTTACAAGGTCAGTACGTAGCAACACCTTAAAATTGTTATTACATGGGCGTTGGTGTGTATATTGATTTTAACCATACAGAAAAAAACTTTAACATCAAATTAGTAATTAAGTTTTGCCGAATATTCGTCATTTTGGCTTGAAAATTCTTCCTTTTAGATTACAAACTGATCTTTTATGGTAGAAAAGTAATATTTTTTTTGGTTTACAATTCGTATTTTCGAATTGCAAATTTAATTAAATTATTAATAGGCTATCCCTTTTGGGTAAAAAATCATCCTTTAAATATTAAAATTCCACTTTTTTATTTAAGCCATCCTTTTTGGATTAAAATTGAACTTCTTAGTAGAAAATGCAGTATTTTGTTGAAAATTTGTCTGTTGGGTTTAATTCGACTGCTCTTGATTTAAAATAAAAATATATTTTGGTTGAATTAAACTACATTTTTCATTGGGTAAAGTTGGATTTCTTTGTTATAAAATCATTTTTTCATTAAAAATTAATAAGTTCAGTTATAAATTTATATCTTCGGCGGAAATTTTAATGAATTTGTTGATGAAAATTCCTTCGTTTTTTTGAAAAATAATTATTATTTCTGAAGATTGGTCTTTTTAGTGGAAAATTCAACTATTTAGTTAAAAATTATTCTACTTTGTTGGAATATTGAGAATTTAAAGCCTTTGCTAAAAATGAAATATAATACCTGCGTTAATTTTATTTAAATTTATTTTTTAAAATAACTATTTCTTTATCTCCTTATTTGAAATATCATCTCTTTTGGTAAAAAATTCATATTTTTCCGTTAGAAATTGAAATATTTTGTTAAAAATTCATCCTTTTTGGTTTGAAATTCAACTGTTTGGTAGAAAGTATTTTGTTGAAAATTACTCGGGTTTAATTCAACTGTTTTTTATTAAAAATTGAAATAGACATTTCATTAAAAATTTAACTATTTGATTTAAAGTTAAACTACTTTGATAGAAAATCATTTTTCTGATTAAAAATACATAAGTTTAGTTTGAAATTTATTTTTTCATCTAGAATTTTAACTATTTTTATGAAAATGTTCTTTTTATAAATAACTAATATCTCCAAAAATTAATATTTTTATTGAAAATTTGGTTATATTGATGTTTTCAAAATAAAATTGGTTATTTTTAACAAAAATTATTAAATTTTAAAGAAGATTCATAATTTTTTAACAGTTTCAAGTTACATTCACGTTTTTAATCAAAAATTGACATTTTCAAACAACAATTATTATAACTTTGTTCTTTATCAAGGGAAATCAAATCTTTAACAATTATAAATATAAAACATTTGAAAATGGAAAAAAATAATAAATTTAATTTTTAACCGTTAAAAATTCATTTACATTGGAATTTAATAGATGAACATTATAATCAATAAAAAAATTGAGAGTTGAGTTTTTCGAAAATAATATAATAATAAAACATTGCTTTGTTACGTTAAGTTGAAGTTTTTCTTTTGAACTTAATATTTTCAAACAAAAAACAGCGGTTGCCTATTTATTCCACAAAATTAGTATGTATTAATTCTGAATTTGAGACATAAATTTCCATCAATTGTACAGCCCCAAAAAAGTAAGAGTTCCGATGAACCAGACTAGTTTCTTTTTTACATACTTTGGTTCGCTGGATCCGAATTCGAAGTCAGAATTCCGAAGTTAGCCCCACAAAAAAAGTTCCGATGGACCAAACTGATTAATTCTTACGTATTTTTGGTTGTTCAATCCGAATCTGTAGTCGACATATTCGAGAGTTAAAAATTAAATTTACAATTTTATTCCATTTTGAAATTTCCGAAATTTATTAATTGTTGAAAATTAAATTTTTCTCGGAATGAAAAAATTGTTGTTTTCTTTTCAAGCTCAAAAGTTTATAACCTCAAAAATTTCATACATTTCACAGCCCCATAAAAAAAGTTGGAGTTCTGACGGAACAGACTAGTCACTAGTCAAATATTACGTACTTTGGGTCACTGCATCCGAATTTTAAACATTTTTTTGACATTTCTGAGCCCCAAAAAAAAGTAGCAGTTCCCGCGGACCAAAATATTCAATTTTTACGTATTTTGGGCCGCTGACTCCAAATCCAAAGTCGGAATACCGAATTTATTATAGCTCTTGTTTTTTTTCTTACCTCAAAATTTCAATGTCTCAAGAAACCCTGGATTTCAGAGTTCGGATTCAGCGACCAAAAATACGTCAGAATTGACTAGTGTAGTCCAATGCTTAATTTTTTGTTAGATAATAGATAATGAGATTAAAAAATCTATTCCAGTATTAGTTTTACATTTTAATTTGAAAAGTTAAAAAAAAAAACGTGTTCCCTAATTTCTGAATATTCAACAAAATTTATTCATCGTAACAAATTCCAAATTTATTCCACATATATCTTCGAACATAAAAATATAACAGAAATAACCGCGAGTACATAAAAACACTGAAACCCTGTTTGACAGTCTTTGTTATCGGCCAAGAGTAAAGGTACGAATGACCAATATTCCTTCCTGTTTATACCCATTTATACCTGTTTCACGACCAAATGCAGAAAGGCTCTCTAAAAAACCTCGTTATATGTACACAATTAAAAACAAACCGCAAAATTGGATTCAGGAAGCCCATCTAAAGTAGCGAGGGAGCAAGAAAGAAAAGTTGTGTAGTAAAAAAAAAAAAAAAATAGAATGAAGTGCAAGAACCTTGGTCGGTTGCCTGATTACGGTAATAAAGTTGCGTTGACACCCTGCCACGATTTTACGCTCTAATCGCGGTTTCTTTGAAGTTTCAAGTGCGACGTCTGCTTTCGATCAAGTAGTAAACTGATACTTGTACTTTTACCGGGGAATGATAATTTTACTACAATTGTTGTCAATATTTTAACTAACAAATAGCCTCTTGTAATATTTAGTGATAAGAGGGAATTGAAATTAAATACTTTTAAATAAAGAATTGTAGATATTATACTTTGGAATTAAAAGCTTTGCAAATTGAAAGATTCTAACAGAATGGCTTTACAATCGAAAGTTCACACGTTTGAATTGCAAATTAAAAGAGTTGTATTCATAAATTTGTAATATATAAACCTAATATTTATTTTTAGTTTTATAATGAATATTTTTCCTATTAGGGGCCCTTTACAAATTACGTAACAGCTTATTATTTTTTTGGGGTGCGGGTAAATTCGAACTGATTCAATGAAACCCAATAAGAAAATCCTAAACTATTTTTTAGGAATACTAATACATTACAGAAAAAAATACAGAAAACTAATACAATGTTCGTTAAACATTCATTTCTTTTAGGATATTTGAACTCTGTTGATAGAAAATCTTTTTTTTGTACTGAAAATTTAAATAGTTAATTTTTTACCTGAAAAATTAAACTTTTATGTTAGAAAATTTATCTTTTTTTAGTTTAAATTAAACTATTTGGTCGAAGTTAAATATTTTGTTGTTTGGAAATGCGACTGTTTGGCTTTAATTTCATTTTTTTAAATTCTAAAATTAAACTATTTATTTAAATTCAATTATCGTCTTCAAAATTTAATTATTTTGTGGAAAATTCAACAAATCTATTAGAAAGTAATCTCTTTAGGTTAAAAATAAAATTGTTTTGTTGTAAATACGTCTTTTCGGATTAAAAATGAACATTGTTTTGGTTAAAATGCACTTTTTTGTGTAAATTTTTTTTTCTTTTTAAGTTAAAAATACAATCGTTTGTTTGAAAATTAATATTTTTAAAGATTTCTCATTTTAGATCGAAATTAATCTTTTTGGGTGAAAATTTAACCATACCATTTTCGTTAAAAATTAATATTTTAGCTTGAAAATTTAATTATTAGGTTCAGCATTAATTTTTTTTCGTTGAAATTCAAATATTCCAATTTTGAACAGAAGACTTGAATCATCAATTAAAGTAGATTCAAGTAGATTTCAAACAAGATTTTTTACCAAAAATGACGAATTTCAAACAAAATGCACGACTTTTCTACTAATAATAATGACGCTTCAACCACAAATTAAAAAATTCCATTTTCATTTAGAAAAATTAATTTCCAAATTAAAAAGAAAATAAATTTTGTAAATAATAGTTGAATTTATGACTAAAGAAATAAATTCGTAACTAAAATAAAGAACCTTGAACTGAAGAAATGAATTTCAAACAAAGTAGTTCAACCTTTCACCAAATAGTTAAAATTTCAACAAAAATAAATAAATGTTAAAAAAAAGAACAAAAAACAAATGTTTTACGAAATTATTAAATTTTTAATAAAACAAACTTTGTAGTTAAGTCAATATATTTTCAAAAAGTCCTATTTTTTGTGAAAAATGTCACTACTTGATTGCCAGATGAACTATTTTGTTCAAAATTAATTTTTTGGATAAAAATGCATCTTTTTGTTTCAAAATTTAACTGCTGTTTTGAAAATTCGCCTTTTTGGGTTGAAAATTCAACAGTATCATAAAAGAATTAACTTTTTAGTCAGACATTTATATTTATGTTTCGAAATTCAACTAATTGGGTAGAAAAACTGCATTTATGAAAATTGAACTTTTTGTTAGAAAATTAACTATTTTGTTAAAAAATCATATTTTCGGGCAAAAAATTAAACTATTTTGTATAGGATTTGTCATTTCTGGTAAAAAATTAATTTTATGAGTAGAGAATTCACCTCTTTATTGAAATTTTAGTTTTTCTTGAAAATAGGTTTTTTTGTTGTTAAAAATTCATTTTTTTATCTGAAAATTTATTTATTCTATTTTCGATTGAAAGTTTTCCCTTCATAAGTTGAAATTTCAGCTAACTGTTTTAAGTTGAATTTTAATATTTTTCGTCTGAACTTTCGACCATTAGGTTGAAAATGCCGCTTTGTACGTTCAACCTTTAACTATTTTGTTAAAGTCACATTTTTTATTGAAAATTCAACTTTTCTGTTCAAAATTTATCCTTTGAGATTTGAAATTCGTATTTTACGGCAGGAAAATGATTTTCTTGGTTTCAAAATTTATCTTTCTTGGTTGAAAATTCATCGGTCTTTACCAAAATACATTTTTTGGCTAAAAAATGGAACTGTTTGGTTACAAATTGAACTATTTTGCTAAAAAGTCGTTTTTAAAATAAAAAATTCAACTGTTTGATTCAAAGATGAACTAAAAATTAATTTTTTGCGAAAAATACTCAAAATTATTAGATTTGTTAATAATAAGACTGAATTTTTTTGTGGTATTTTGTACAAATAAAAAAAACTACTTAATAATGCACAAATCAAATTTTCAAATTTATTAATTGTTTGTGTGTGGAAAATAATTTTCTTCATTCTTTTTTAGTTTTTTTGAGTAAAGTTTATGGAAGCGGATAACCTTAGGAAAAAAAATCAATAAAAAAATGTTTTCTTCGTACAATAATATTAAAAAAAGTAACGAAAATGGCAATTTTTTAATTTGTACCTACAGTTGCCAAAGAACTGTTTAAATTAAAAAAAAAAGAATCTTGTTTTTAATAAACGCTATTGGGAGGAAAAAACAGGACATTTTTTGTTGCAACTTTAGTTACAGATTAACAAAATTGCATTTCATTTTCTTTTTTCAATTATTATATTTTGGTGAATAAAAATTTGTCTTAATTTTTATCCACAAACCAATGAATCTCACCTTTTTGAGTTTTTTCGGTTCACCCTATTATACACTTTCCTAAATGAATTTGGATGGTTTGAAGATTGGAAGCTTTCGATTCTTTGGAATTTCGCGGTCAGATAAATCCCTTTTCAGATAAATCCCTTTTCAGATACCCTTGATAAAATATAACTTTAGTTAGAGTGATCAATTATTCATGAAATTAGAACTGAACAAAAATGGATTATTTCAGGTTTAAAATTTGGTGAAGTTGCATTTCTCGAAAAAATCATTTCATCGAATTGGCAACAGTTGCTTGAAGTTTAATTAAATTCTGATCGCGTTGCGACTAAATGAATTCATCGTCTGTTTGGTGGCTTAGCTTCAAGGATCTTCTCGTGGCGCAGACAATTATTTAGGAGAGAAAAGAAACTCTTTACGTGTCTGGCTTAAATATCGATGAAAGATCTCTGGGGGCCTCTTTTTCGCAGAAGAGTCCGGGGCCCGTTTTTAAAGAACACGTCCTTTGAAGTTAATTAAACAGTACGGGATATTGTTACGGATGACGCGTAAAGTATTGCTAATGCCGAACAACAATTTACCAAATGAGTTGCTTTTAATTGTTAAATTATGTAATATTCGCAATTAAAGAAAGATTTTGCTCTATGAGGGAATCCCCCGGGGTTAGCAGCGGTCTTGAAACTACGACCTTTTTTTCTTTCGAGCCTAAATAATGGTCTAGTCTTCAAATAGGAATTACGTTTTAATTATCTTTTCAGTTCTTGTTTGAAAACTGCTTTTTAATCTCATATTTACTTAATTTTCTTGTCTTAAAGTCGGAAAAGGGCAACGATCGTTCAGAAGCAGTGGGGCCTTTCTTAGTGGGGGTGGGGGCTTAGAATTATAATATTAAATGGCACAATTTGAAGAGTATGCTTATATTATACTATGTACAAATTTTAATTAATAATAATATATGAACAATAAATATAAAATAATAAATCATAAATACAGGTATGAAATTCATATTGCCAAGAGTTCACAAAGATTCCAATGATTTCCCAACGAGTACAGAAAGATTTCAAAGATTTCGCAAAGATTTTTGATGGAATTAAAAGGTTTTACAGACTTCAATGATTTCTCAAACATTTAAGAATGATTACGAAATATTTTTTAAGTATTTAAAATATCTTGCAAAGATTTTTAAAGATGTCAGAAAAATTTTGCGCATATTTCACAAAGATTTCAATGATTTCACAAATATTTCAAAGACTTCACAAACATTTCAAAGACTTCACAAATATTTCAAATATTTCCCAAATATTTTGGATTGAATTGAAAGATCGTAAAAAGCTTTCAATTATTTCCCAAAGTTTTCATAAAGATTTAATAGAGATTTTTGTCAGATTAAAAAAATTTCACAAAGATTTCAATGATTTTCTAAAGATTACACACATAATTTGCAAAGATTTCAGGTAGATTTCAAATATTTCACAAGGATTTCAATGATTTTCTGAAGAATCCAGGAAGATTTCAAAGGTTTCGCAAAAATTCGGAATAAATGAAAAAAAAATTTACAAAGACATTAATGATTACCCAAAAATTTCACAAATATTACCAAGCATTACATAAATATTAAAAATATTTCTTAAAGATTTCTAAAGATGTCCAAAAGATGTTACAAAGATTTTGCATGGATTTCAGAAAAATTTAAATGATTTCTCAAACATTTTAAAGATTTTAAATAATGCACAAAGATTTCAATTATTTTCCAAAGATGTCACAAAGATTTAGCAAAAATTTCCGAAATATTTAAAAGATTACACAAAGATTTTAATGATTTCCCAAAGATTTCACAAATAATTCGCAAACATGTTGGATGATTTAAAATATTTCACAACGAATGCATTTATTTCATAAAGATATGCGATAGATTTCTATGATCACACAAAGAATTAAAAAAGATTTCACAAAGATTTTAGTTAGATTTCAAAAATTGCACAAATATTTTCATGATTTCTCAAATATTTCACAAAGTTTTATCAAATATGTCAGAGAATTTAATAGATTCTTCGAGGATTCCAATGATTTCATAAAGATTCCACAAATATTTCGCAAAGATTTCAAATATTTAATAAAGATTTTGGATAGATTTAAAAGATTTTAGGAAAACTTTAACGATTTTTTTTTAAGTTTCAAAGATGTGAATGATTTCACAAGAATTAAAAATATTTCGCAAACATATCGGATAATTAACAATATTTTACAAGGACTACAATTATCTCACAAAGATTTCCGATAGGTTTCAAACTCTGCACAAAGATTTCAGTGACTTCCCAAAGATTTGACAAATATTTCACAAAAATTTAGCAAACATTTCAGATAGTTTTAACAAATTTTACAAGGATTTCAACGTTTTTATACAGATTTTACAAATAATTCAAAAAGGTTTCCGATAGATTAAAAAAAAAAATTAACACGGATTTCAATGAATTTATAAAGATTTCACAAATATTTCGCAAATATTAAAAATATTTAGAAAATATTTCGGATAGATCTAAAAGACTTTACAAAGACTTGAACAATTGTGCGGATATCTCACAAAAAATTGAATGATTTCCAAAGGTTTAAAAAAATTTCAAAAATATTTGACGAATATTTCTCGAAAACTTTGCAAAGATTTCAGATAGATTTAATGGATTTCACAAAGATTTTAAATATTTGCAAAGATTTCGTATAAATTTCAAATGTTTCACCAACATTTCAATGATTTATCAAAGATTAATGAAAGATTTCAAAGGTTTCGCACAAATTTAGGATAAATGTAAAAATTTTTACAAAGAATTCAATGATTTCTCAAAGATTTCACCAATATTGCCAAACATTTGAAAATATTTTGCAAGGATTGGATCATTTAAAATATGTCACAAAGACTGACATTATTTTAGAAAAGTTTCCATTAGATTAAAAAAAATTCACAAAAATTTCCATGATTTCCAAAATATTCCACAAATATCTTGCAACGATTTAGCAAAAATTGTTGATAGATTTAATAGATTTCACAAGGATTTTATTCAGATTTCACAAATATTTCGGAAAGATTTCAAATACTAAGCAAAGCTTTGTGATATAATTAAAGAAATTTACAAAGTTTTCAACGATTTTCTTACGACTTCACAAAGATTTGAATGATATCCTAAGGATTTAAAGAATTTCACAAATGTTTTGCAAATGTATCGGATGATCAAAAATATTTTACAAGAACTGCAGTTATTTCACAATGAATTCCGGTAGATTTCAAAGATAGTACAATGATCTTAATGATTTCCCAAATATTTCACAATAATTTTATAGATTTAGCGAAAATTTCAGATACCTGAATAATATTTAACAATGGTTTAAATGATTTCTTAATGATTTTTAAGATTTTACAAAGATTATAAATATTTGGTAATATTTTGCAAAGATTTAAAAACAAATTAAAAATATTTCGCAAAGATATAAGATAAATTTCAATGATTTCCCATCCTGTTTGAAGTTTGAACTAGTTTCTTAAAAATTCTTGCTTTTTTAGATTCGCCCTCTTCGTTGAAAATATAACTATTCTACTGTTATCAAATTCATCTGTCAGATTAAAAAATAATTTTTTTTTATCTGAGGTATATTGTTAAAAATTCATTTCTTTCGTTGAAATTATAACTATTTTGTTAAAAATTCTCTTAATTGATGGTTGAGAAATATACTTTTTTAATAACAATGTAAAAATTCCGTTTTTCGTTAAAAATTATATTTCTGATTAAACGTTAATGTTTTTTTACTTAAAAATCCATGTATTTTATTAAAAATTCATCTTTCTTAGTCAAAAATCCGTTTTTAACCTTTTGCTTGAAAATTCATTTATGTAGATTACAAATTCAACGGGTTAATAGTTTGTTTTTTGTTTAAAATTATTTTTATTTCACATTGAAAATTTAACTATTATATTTTTTAATAAAAGCTTATACTTTTAGTCAAAAATTAAACTATGTAATTGAAAATTCACCTTTTGTAGATTAAGAGTTCAGCTGCTTGATAGGAAAATTAATTGTTTTGTTAAAATTTTAATTTTAACTTTAATTTTAATAATTATATTAATAAAGTCGTCTTTTTTGGTTGAAAATTCATTTCTATTAGCTAAAATTAAACATTTTTGTCGAAAATTCGACTTTTCCGGTTACAAATTTAACTTTCTTGTTTAAAGGTTTCGTTTATTTTGTTGGAAATGTAACAATTTTGCTGGAAACTCATATTTTTGGGTGAAAAATTCCACTTTTTTGTTGAATATTCTTCTTTAGGGACAAAAAATTTATCCTTTTGGATTAAAAATTCACCTTTGTCAGGCAAATCATCCTTCTTTGTCAAAAATTCAACTTTTTTTTGATAAAAATTAAACTTTCTTTTAAAAGATTCGTCTCTTTAGCTTAAGAATTTGTTAAAAATTCTTCTTTGTTAGTTAAAAAATGAGCTATTTGGTCAAAAATTCGATTATTTCGTAGAAAGCTTAATTATTTTGTTATTTACCTTTTTTCGTCAAAAAATAAATATGTTAAGTTGGAAATTTTTGTATTTGGATTGAAAGATCATCTCTATTGATTGAAAATTAATAAAAATATCGACAATTAAACTTTTCGCGTTGAAAATTCAACCGTCTTCTAAAAAATTGGTATGTTTGGCTTAAAAATTCAGCTATTCAGTTAAAAGTGCAACTAATTAAATTTTAGATGCTATCTGATGTATCGACACGGATTAGAATTTTATTTTTGTTAAGAGAAGTGTCACGTTTTACGAAACCTTTGCGACCCCTCTCCTATGTGAAACTGTAACTTTAAGCGATTTACCGATACAAGAGGAGTGGGGGAGGGGGGAGATTTTTTAGATTAGTATAAAATTCTTTTGTTATTTATTTGAATAATACTTTCTTTCTGCAACACTGTGCCGACCCATGTCGCGGATCAATCTCTCGAGCAATCAGCCCAGGCGAAGAGTTTCACAAAGTCATTGAAAGTCTTTCATTTTAGATGTTAATTATCATTATGGTTTTATAGCAATATTGAAAGAAGGCAATATAAAGTTAGAGTTTATGGTGGAAAATAGCAGGATGTACTTATAACTTAGTTATAGTATACGCTTTCAAGTTTGTATCAGTTTATGACATTAGCAATCTTAGATCGTAATTTTAACTGCCTATACTGTTGTTAGATGGATCTCCTGTAGTGCTCATATTATATAGTAACATCTAGATATAGACCACAGAGATACGTACTCGTACGGTTGAAATGTCTAGTTTATACTTTTCACGATTTACTCTCCTGTTGCGTGCTCTCACTTGCAATTAGTTTAACGATCAGACGTTTAACTTCGAAGCCTAGCAGTATCGTTATATGCACTTTCGGATTCGAATTCGAATTTTAATCATAATTAATAAATTGAAAATATGAAATACAGATAATTATAGAATAAGTAGCAGTTTGAATCTTACTATGTGATTATCAGTCAGTATATGTGTGTGTGTGCGTCTGATATATATGATGACCTTGTGAAGCTCTCCACCTGGGATGTTTGCTAGAGAGATTGATCAGCGTCTTGTGTCGCAGCGGTATTGCGGAAAGAACGTGTTGCTTAAATAAGCCACACGGGAATTTCAGATTTATTTAAAATTTATATATCAGAGTAAAATGCGTAAGTGCCAAAGTACAGAAATGCGTTTAATTGGCTATAAATAACTGCCAAAATCCTCTAAAAATAGGAAAAATAAGGAGATTTTTTATGACAGTAGGGGGATAAAGTCTTTCAAATAAAATTAATGTGGAGTATATGATATTCAATTTCAAACGCTTTAAATTATTAAAATTTCCAGTAAAAATATTGCACTTACAACAAAATAGACCAAATTCGATTAATTATAATAAAATACTTGAACTTTTTGATTTGAAAGTTCCTCTCTTTTAATAAAAGATTTTATTTTCTTGGTTCAAAAAAAAAAAAAAAATGATATTTTGATTAAAAGAAATGAGCTTTTAATACAAAAATTTGAATTTTCAACTAAAAAACTTATTTACTACCAATACTGGAATATTTAAATTCTTAGTCAAAAAAATTAGTATCAAACAAACAAAAAACAAATTTTTGTTAACAAAATTGTTACATTTTTAACCAAAGATATGAATATTCAACTAAAGACATTATTTTTAACAAAATTGTTGTACTTTTATCCAAGTATTTGAATTTTCAAGGAAAAACAAAATCTTAATCAAAAATCAAATATCTAGTTAAATTTTCGATTAAGAAAAAAAACTAATTTTCTATAACAAAAACAACAAATTCTCAACAAAATAGTAATATCCTTAAAGAAAACTTATTAATTATAATCAAACAGTTGTATTTTTGACAAACAAGAACATTAAATTTCTATCAGAAGAGTTTCATTTTGAAACCAAACAGCCAAATTTTTAACTAATACTTCTAACACAGAGATGAATTTTCAATCAAAAACATTAATTTTTAACAAATTAGTTCAATTATTAATCAATTAGTTGAATTTCTAACCAAAAAAGAGAAATTATGAACAAGAAGTGTTAGAGTTGACGCTTTAGCCAAAAAAATATTTTAATTTTGGATCAATAGCAATTAAATTCGTCAAAAACCAAAACAGATTTTTTTTTAAACAAAAAGTTGCATTTTTAACCAAAAAATATTAAAATGCTGCCAAAAAAATGAATTTTCGAATCAAGAAAGATTTCTCTATCAAAAAAGAAACCAGTTTTCAACCGGATTGTTGAATTTTCTACAAAAGAGTTCATTTCTTATCAAGGAAATATGAATTTTGAAGCAATAGCGGAATTTCATACCAAAATAGTGGAATTTTCAACCCACAAAGAATTGGTAAACTTTAAATTGTAAAACCTTGAAATTAAAACGTTTTTAATCTTGACAATTTTGATTTAACGATGAGAAATTTCTATGTTTTAAATTTAAAATTCTGTAATTCTGATGCTTTATATTAAAAATTTCCTCATTTTAGAAGAATAAGAATTGAAAACTTTTCTTTTAATTTTCAAAATCATACAAATTAAAAAATTTTGATTTAAAGTCGTTAAAATTAAACCGTTTTCAATAGTAAATATTGAAAATTGAACAATTTTAAATTGAAATTCGTTAAAATTTAAGAATTTTTATTCATATATATTAAAAGTTGAAGAGATTTGAATTGTAAAGTTTTAAGATGGGCATATTTAAAAAATTCGAAATTAAAACAATTAAAATTATACACATTAGAAATCAAACGAGCTTTAATTGGAAATCTTTAAGAAAGGCCTAGTTAAAAAATATATGTAAAATATAATAATTTTACACCATAAACATCTAAAACTAAGCAAGTTAGAAAATTTTCGATTTTAAACATCTTCATAATGGTTCAACATAGAAAGTGGAAGTTATCATCAAAACTGTAGCTATTTTGAAATTTATTTTAATTTATGAATATAAATTATATCTAACATTAACCCAAACTCTCTTTTTTAGGCCAGTTTCAGGGGTTGCCTTCAAATAGCCTTGACCAAAAATCGGTGGGATCTTAGAGTAAACAGTCAAAGCCCTGTGAGCAGTTTCCAATCGGCATACATAATATTGCACAATTTACGCGAGTGAGTACCCGCGCACTGCGCCTTTGCGCTACGCTACTAAGGTTTTTCTCGAAAGAGTCGCAAAAGCCTCTCACCCCCACGAGCTGAGAAAGGGGGCGGGCTAGCAGTTCTAGGGAGGCCGAGATCGGGGGGCCAGAAACCGAGGGTTGGGTGTACTTCTAATTGAAGCATATACTTTATCAGATAAATGGACAATCATAATAATAAATGTGGAATGAGCGTGGTATGTTTGTTATAATTAATAAATTGAAAATCTAAAATAAGGTTAGTTATAGAATAATTACCTCGATTTTCTTAATATTCTCGTTTGATTTCCGTGGATAATGCCAAAGGTAACTTGGGACTTAGCAGGCCAGTAGGAATCATTCTTAGCGACCACAGGACCACTAAGGCCCAAACTACCTATAGCTTTTTCTTTCTCCTTTTTATTCTTTGTGGCTTCTTTCCTGATCAGGAACACCTAAAAAAACAAAGCTACTTTAGTACATTTTTAAAAGAAAAATCATTATAAAGGCAACCGGTACACAGTGGATACCAGTACATACTGGTCAATGTGAAATTTCTTATAATAATTAAATAATAAATAAGCGCGCTACGTGCCAAAATATCGTTTTTTTCGTAATACGTAATTTCCAAATAAAAATATAAAATTATATTAAGACAAATTTTTGTGTTTCATAATACCTTTTATGATTAACTCCGGTTTCTCGTCAACAGGAGTGTCGAGATATTTATCGAAAATTGAGCCATGGGCTTTTTAATAATTGGATAATATAATTAAAACATTCTAATAGATTTTTATAAGAAGTGTAATAAAATTTCTTTTCGTGAATAGTTATTACAGTTCATTAATCTCATTCATACTGTGAAAAAATACAAATTATTCATACTGATATCAAATACTCCCTAATTTTGAATCAGTGAAATATATAAATAATTGTCAGTTGAATTTTACAAATTGATGTAGCTAGAGTGCAGTCACTGTTAATGAGTAAAAATATAATAATTCAATTAGTAATTATTGATATACGCATGTGCACTAAACGAATTCATAATTATTTATTTCTTAAACGTTTTAAACTTAAATGATGCTACACAAACGAATTTAATGCAAGAAATATTTGATTTATTTATATTTTATGTGAAAAGTGAAACTTTATATTTACACTGAAACCCATCAATAGCACTTCTTTCTATAGCCCTTCCGACAATTCACGCTGCACCGCAGGTAGGTATAACAGGAGCTGTGCGGAAAGCGCGGAGTCTGCAGGTGTCACTCAGGCGAGCACTCAGGCGTAAAAAACAAAAGCGGAGCGGGCTATAATGAGTTTGTTCCCATCCACCGTCAGCCCCAAACTAGGCGCTATAGAAGAGTTTCACTGTAGTTAAATAATGATAATATAAGGAAACAAATGACATGAAACAGGGTGTAGTTCAAATTCTAAAAGTGTTCAGTGGAAATTTAATTAATTTTTTAAAACAAAATTTCCAGTTTTTGAGCTAATATTTTAATGGTATTAAGAATTACAATCAATTTATATTTTATTCTCCGATTTTCTCCCTTTCCACGTTTTCCTACTTAAATGTGAACTAAATTAATAGAACCCAATAAGAAAATCGAACTATTTTAGGTTGAAAATGATTTATTTTGTATTAAGAAGTCTACTACAGTGAAACTCTTTAATAGCGCCGATTTTGGGACTGACGGTAGGTGGGAACTAACTCATTATATCCCACATCGCTTTTGTTTTTTCAAGTCTGAATGCTCGCCTGAGTGACAAGCGCAGAGCCCGCGCAGCCCCGAGCAGCTCCTATTACACCTACCTGCGGCTCGGCGACGATTCTCTGAAGGGCTACAGAAGGGAGGGCTATTGAAGGGTTTCACTGTATTTTATTTTCGATTGATAATTAACCTGTTCTGCTCAAAAGATTTATTATTAGTTTTAAAAACTGATTATTTATTTGTAAATTCCTCAATTTTATTAAAATTTTGGTTGTAAATTCTTGGTTGATAATACATTTTTGGTTGTAAATTCATCTTTCTGTGAGTAAAATTCAACTATTTACTTAAAAATAAACTTTTTTATTCGAAATTCATATTTTCGTTTTGCAAATTCAACTGTTTTGTAGAAAATTGGTATTTTCGACTTGAAAATTCAACAATTTTGTTGAAAATTGTTCTGCTTTTTGTTCAACAATCTTTCGTGCTTAAAAATTCCTTCATTTGTAAAAAATTATTTCTTTTTGGTTGACGATTCAACCACTTTGTAAAAAATTCTTTTTTTGTCTGTTCACATATTACATTTTTTACTTGAAATTTAAATATTACATTTCTTGTCGAAAATTGCTATTTTTTAGTTGAAAAATCGTATTTTAAGGTAAATAATTAATGTATTCTGGTCGAAGATTGATATTTTTTATTTCAAAAATTAACTATATGGTGAAAAATATAGCTACACTGATAACAATTAATTTGTTTTTTTAATTTACAGGTAACTTTATTAACTTAAATTGTGACTATTTTCCATTTTTGATTAAATAATGATATTTTTAAATTAAAAATTCATGTTTTCTAAAGAAAATTCGTCTTTTTGGCTATATGGCTATTTGGTTGAAAATGAAATTTTTTGTTAAAAGTTAATATTTTCGGGTTGTTCTGAAAATTTACAATTAAATACGATTTTATTGAAAATTATATCTTTTTATAGAAATTTACTTTTTTAACCAAAAATTGAACCACTTCTTTTTTAAATAAAATTAATTAATCTCATTTAGTTTAAAACTGAATTATTTGGTTAAAATGGATCTTTTTCCGTTAAAAAGTCCACTATTGAGTTAAAAGCTGATGAATTATTTTATTTTTTAATAGAAAATTAATCTTTTTGTCTGAAAATTCATCTATTTGTTTGGAAACTTAAGTATTGGGTTAAAAATTCATATAATTTATTGAAAATGATGTATTTTTACCTGAAATCAGATGAATTAAGTGCTTTTTTAATTTAATTTATTATAATATAGTATCCACAGTCATTTAATTAAAAAGAATTTATTGATGCAAACTCCTGTTACAAAACAAAACAAGAATACAACGACCAAATTCGGACAACAACGAACAAAAAAATCCTATTGTAATCTGAAAAATAAAAAAATAAATAAAAATAATTTTCGGACAAAAATAAGAAAGAAAAATTTTCTCTATTCGCGTCTCCCTTTTGTGCGGCGATTCGCAATTGATCTAAAGACTCCTCCTTGATATCCCTACCACTGCCAAGCGTGGCCCCACTGCTGCAAGCTATTTTTAGTTCAAGTCAGACTTTAACTATTCATTTTACTATTTTAATTAATTAAATTAAAAAATATAAAACTGATTTATGAATAATAAGTGTGATTTAAAAAATTTTTGAATTAAATCTCGGAGAGAAAGTTTGCTGCGAGACAAAGTCTTCGAATCTCGTGGGAAATTATCTAAAAAAAACTGGTAGCACTGCAATAAGAATTTGATTGGAAGTCGATGCAGTAAAGCTCACGCAGAGATATACGCGCTTAACTAGTTTTACGCAACGATCGGTGAGGAACAATAATAATAATAATAATAATATAGCTATGGTTGATTTCCGCCGAAAGGATAATAAAATCAATCTTGAAATGCAATTTTCCTTTTTAAAGTGGGTAGCGATACTTTACACTATTATTGGAAATCACTGGTTGCATCGTTGAAATTGAGACCAGATTCCTAGCCAGAAACTATGTATGAACTTAGGAAATAAAAAGAATATGCTATAGTTATATACGATACGAACCTCCTGAGTTTTATTACGATCGAAACGGTTTAATTATCGCCTCACCAAGCAATGCGCAACCGACTAGGTATTTATCAATTTATTTTGCAATTGGATTACAGATTCGATTACGAACAAACTCACTTTCTTGGAAATGCCTTAAAGTTTTCGATCTATATGCCGAATAGCATTCTTGAGTAATGCTGTGATTTAAAAAAATATTAAATCGCTTGATCCGAAGGGGAAATAACTCTTAAAAATGTTGTCTAGCGAAGGTGGAATACTCCAGATTCTATCGGATTACTCTGAATCACCCAAGAATACTCTTGATTGAATCGGAATACTATAGATTACTTAAAATTATAGTGGATCACTCGACCTAAACAAGACTCACGCGTATTTTTAATCGAGAAGGATTACTTTTTAACGAAATTAATTAGTTAAATTTTAACCAAAAAGTTTCGTTTTTTACAGAAAAAAAATTTCAAAAAAGTCCTTAAATTTTCAACAAAGCATTTGAATTTTCAACTAAGAAAAATAAATTTTCAAATGCAGCTGAATTTTTTACTGAGAAGATAAATTTTTAACCAAAAATGAAATAGTTAAATTTTCAGTTAAAAAGTTATATTTCAAAAACAAAAAGCAACATCAAATTTTCGACAAAATAGTTTAATTTTCAACCAGAGATAAATTTTAAACTAAAATAATAAATCTTTAACAAGATTAGTTGAATTTTCAATCGAAAAATAAAGTTTCAACAACAAAAATGATTTTTCAACATAATAGTTAAACTTTCAATCAAAGAGATGAATTTTCGACTAAAATGAAGAATCTTCAAAAAGAAATGGACTCATAATTAAATTTTTGTTTTCTTCACAAAGTAAAATAATTTGAAACCAAAAAGATAAATTCTCTACGAAAAATGTATTCGTTAATATTTTAACCGAAGCAGATTTTAATTTGAAATAAAAAACCTGTTGAATTCAACAAACAGAGACGAATTTTCAACAAAATAGTCAAATCCTCATCCAAGAAGAGAACTTTTTAACTAAATATTTGACTTTTTAACCCAAAACATGCATTGCTAAACAAATAGTTGAATTTTTAACTTAAAAAGATAAATTTTCAACCAAAAATAAAATAGCAACATTTTCAATAAATATAGTCAATTGTTTAACAAAAAAAGAATAATAATTTTCAACAAAAAAAAGTAATTTATAATTAAAAAATACAAATGTACAATAAAATATGGAAAGTTAAATTTTTAGTTACCAAAAATAATTTTTTAATAGAAAGATACTATTTTGCAACAATATAGTTAATTTTTTCAAAGACATGGTTAAATTTTTAACAAGAAGATGAATCTTCAACATAAAATATTAATTTTATACGAAAAAAAAGACATTTTCAAAAAATAAATGGAAATGGAAAAAGAATTTTTCATTAAAATAGTTTAATTTTTTATCATATTGGTTCAATTTCCCATTAAAAAAATTCACAATAGAAAATGGCATATGTAAATTTTTAGTTGGAAATATTATTTTTCAACAAAAAGTACTCAAATAAATGAATTTTCAACTAAAAAAGATAAATTTACAGTCATACATGTCAAATTAAATTTCGATTAAATAAATATAGTTTTAAATCAAAGAGAAATCGATTTTCAACAAAACTTTTACATTTTTAAGCAAAATTGTTCAGTTTTCTACCAAAAAGCTGAATTTTACAGAAGAATGACTAATTTTATACCAGAAAACGAAAATTCAATAAAGTAAATGGTTTTTTAAGTTAGAAAGGCAAATTGTCGCAAAAAATGAAACAGTAAAATTTTCAATTAAAAACTAATTTTTAACTAAGAAAACTAATTTTTTATTTAGATTAAAAATATATAACCATAAAACTCAAATTAAAAAAAACTAGTTTTAATTTCAACAGCGTGGTTAAAAATTCAACCAAAGAAGATATAAGTTCAACAAAAAATGGAATAATTACATTTTTCAGTTAGAAATATTGATTTAAAAAAAAATAATAATAATTAAGATGCAACAAAATAGTTAAACTTTAAACCTTAAAGGATTTGATTTTTCGGGATTATTCCGCCTTTCTTTGAAAATATTATAAAAATTGCTAAAATCCTTTTAAATGAAAAAATACTTTTTAAAATTTGTACATTCTTTTTTGAAAAAAATCGCAATTCTTCACAAATATTTTTCAATTTTCTCAAAAATCTTAAGAAAATCATATTTACATAAAGTTTAGAAAAAACTGATAATACTTTCATAAAATGTAAATTAATATCGCATTTATGTCTACTTAAACTTTCAACAAGTAAATACTGATATATAATTCTTTGCTGAAAATTTAATTATTTTGTTAAAAATTCGACTTATGTTGTTAACTTTAAAGCTTTCTTGGTTGAAAATTAACTCTATTTTAAAACTTCATCTTTTCGAGTTTAAAAGATTATAATTATATACTTGATTACATTTTTTGATTACTTGTTTGAAAATTAAATTATTTGTTTGAAAATTTGAAAATGTAAGAAAATTATGTTTTTGGTATAACATGAAGAAAAATCTAATAATAATTTGCTAAAATCAAATTTATTTTATTTTAAATTAAAAATAATTAAGGGTTAAAATAGCACAGGGTGAAACTGATTTACTAAATGAAATTTATCGAAGCGCACAATTCCGGCTCCTGTTTCAAATTCATGCAACACGCAAATGCAAGTTATCATCCTCCTGATAAGGAAGTGCAGTAAATATAAATATGAATAGTAAAGAGGTTCAAGTGGGCCGTGAAAATCACGCATGCACGCTGAAATTATATGCGTTTCTAACTATGTAAATGATGCAAAAATAAATAAGGTAAAAGTAGAAATAAAAATTTAAATAGAAATTTACCTTAAGGTAATGTTAATTTAATATTGCTCTGGGATAAAACGATTTGAAAATTAGTAAATTATGTCTATCGACACGCCACTTCTTACAAGCCAATTCACTTTAGATTATTAGTCATAAATATTGCTGTTAAATCCATCCTTCAAGGCACTGATTACTTATTATTAACTTAACAAAATGTAATAATTGTTAATTTGATCCATACATTGCATGAGAATTTAAACAGTAGAAGAGACTTTAATGAAAAAAAAAGAAAATTTATGAATTTTCATTTTGTTTTTTAACGTTTAATCCTTAATTTTAAGATTATTTTTTTTATTATAAGATACGAGTTTTCAACCTAAAAGTTGAATACTAACTAACGGAATCCATTGGAAATCAGAGAGGGTTCTACACTTGAAGCCAGAGAATCTCTCGGGGACGAAATAAAAAATTTGAAAGGGATCTGGTGGGGCGCTGAAGAGTTTTCCCGATTTTTAATAGGGTCTAAGAGGGAAAAACTAGTTGGTACCCTGAGGGTAACATTACATTCTGAGCATGTGAGCCGTGATAGACTTTCTAGTAGTGGTATAGTAGAGTAGCCCATCCGCATCCCTACCAAAACCCTAGCAAGAAATTGTCCACTGGATCCTGTTGGGCCCCCATTATTTTTTTCTGGCTGGAAATTCTGGTAGGGACTCGATCAGAATCGAACATCACATCCGCAAAATGGGGAAATTTCTGCACGGATATTGTTTTTTAGAGGGAAGTAGGTGATACTTATTTTTTCCATTTACAAAAAAAATATTCTACGAAGTTATGTGTATTTGAATTTTGGGCTTCGCTTTTTAAAAAAGCCGAATTTCTTTCTTTAAACCTCTACGACTTTCGAGATAATATAGAAAATTGAATTATTGTGTTAAGAGTGATCTTTTGTGGTCAATATTTGAACGGTTTTTTGAAAATTCGTTTTTTTTTATGAAAACTCAACTCTGTCGGTATAATATTCATCTATTTGGTTAAAAATGAACTTTTTTTTTTCAAATTCAATTGTTTTATAAAAAAATTTTTTCTGGCTTAAAATTAATATATTTTCATTGAAAATTCAAATATTTATATTGAAAATTAAAATATTTTGATGCATATTCTTCTTTCTGGGTTAAAAATTTAACTGAAATGTAGAAAATTCGTCTTCTTGGCTTAAAAATTTAAGATTTTTGTACAAATTCAACTCTTTGTTTAAAAATGAACTTTTTAAAAAAAAATTTGATTGTTTTGTGTATATTTTATATTACTGAGTTAAAAAGTTAACTATGTTGATTAAAAAATGATCTATTTTTTTTAGAAATTTTTCTTTTTGTGATCAATATTCAACTTTTAGTTTCAAAATTACCTTTTTTGCTAAAAATTTCAATTTTGCGGTCAAAAATTTAATTATTTGGTTAAGAGATAACTTTTTTTTGGAAATTTAATTTTTGTGTAGATTATAAGTTGGGGGGGGGGGAGGAGTAAACTTTTAACTATTCTAATTCAAAATTCAACTATTTTGTCAAAATTGGTCTTTTTCGGATAAAAATTTATCTCTCTAATGGAAAATTCGTCTTTTCTGATTGATAATTGAACAGATTGGTGGAAAATTCAACCATTATTTAAATTTTTTGTTTGGTTGTTTATTCAAATATTTAGGCTGAAAATTAATCTTTTTTTGTTGAAAATTAAACTGCCTTTTCGAAGGAAATTCGTCTTGCAGGCTTCAAAATTCAACTGCTTTGGCTCAAAATTCTACTATTTGGTTATAAGATTTTTTTTTGTTTAATTACGTATTTTTTTCAAAAATTCACATATTTGGTTGGAAAGTATCTCCTTTGTTGAAAAGGAGTCTTTCGACTTGATCACAGCAATTTGATAGAAAGATCAACTGTTTCGTTGAAAATTCAATAGTTTCAAAGAAATTTTTTTTTAATAGCTTGAAAATTTACCTGTTTTGGTTTACAATGATTAAACTATTTGTTTAAAATTGATTAGTGTTTTTTGGATGAATTTAGTTGTTTTTTATTTCAAATTCAAAGCCTTTTGGTTGAAAATTAATTTCTTGTGTAGAAACTTGTAGTCGTGTTTTTAATGAAAGAAAATTAACCGCAAATTCTTTAAAAACATTGCAAAATCAGTTGTCTCTCAGGTAGTTGGGTCCCGAATAAATATAATATTGAAGTCACCCATTTTTCTGAAAAATCACTCTATTTCTCATATTTCGAAAGGATTTGAGACTGCGAAGTCTGTAGGTGTACTTAAAAAAAGTGAAATCGCAAATTCTTGAGCAACTTAGCACACTACATTGGAAGTAAAATGCGATTTTTAGGTAGCTGGGTACCGATGAAAGTAAATAATAAAGTCCCCTATTCTCGTGAAAAATCGCCCTATTTCCCTTGACTTATAAGGCTTTTAGACTGCGAAGTCTGCAATCGTGTTCTTCAAGAAAAAATTTAATCGTAATTACTTTGAAAGGTTTGCAAAATGATTGGTCAGTTATGAAATTTGCAGGTAACTTCTTATTTTCGTGATAAGTTACCCTATTTCCCCTGTTTCGAAAGGATTTTGTACTGTGAACTCTCTAGTCATATTTTTCAAGAAAAAATAACATGAAAATTCTTCATCAACTTTGCAACCTTATTTGTTAATAACGCAATTCTTAGGTAGCTGGGTCCCAATTCAGTTGAAAATTACATACTTCTATTTTCAAGAAACATCACCCTATTTCCCCTGTTGTGAAAGGGTTTTAAATTGTCTTATTTTTAAAATTCGCGAATTCATCGACAACTTTTGTAAAATGATTGGTCAATAATGCAGTTCCCAGGTTGTTGGGTACCATTTAAATTAAAACTTGAGGTCCTCTATTTTCGTGAAGAATCATCCTATTTCCCCTGTTTTAAAGGGTTTTAGATTGTAAAGCCTGTAGCCTTATTTTCAAAATTCGCGCATTCTTTAACAACTTTGGAAAATGATTGGTCAATTATGTAATTCTCAGGTAGCTTGGTCCCAATTCAATTTAAAATAAAGTCCTCTTTTTTTGATAACTTTGCAAAATTATTGGTCAGAGATGCAGTTCCCAGGTTCTTGGGCCCCATTTCAATTAAAAATTAAGGTCCTCTATTTTCATGAAGAATCATGCTATTTTCCCAGTTTCAAAGAGGT
Source organism: Belonocnema kinseyi (assembly GCF_010883055.1). Lineage (NCBI taxonomy): Eukaryota > Metazoa > Arthropoda > Insecta > Hymenoptera > Cynipidae > Belonocnema > Belonocnema kinseyi. The sequence continues at coordinate 51,725,550 of NC_046660.1, forward strand.
TTAGATTGCAAAGCCTGCAGTTGTATTTAAAAAAATCGCAAATTCTTTGATAACTTTGCAAAATGTTTTGTCAATCATGCAATTCTCAGGTAGCTGGGTCCTAAATCAATTCAAAATTAAAGCCCTCTATTTTCCTGAAAAATTACTGTATCTCCCCTGTTTCAAAAATATTTTAGATTGTAAAACCTGTAGTAATCGCGAATTCTTTGATAACTTTGCAAAATGATTGGTCAATAGTGCAATTCTCAGGTAGCTGGGCCCCTATTCAATTAAAAATTAAAGTCTGGAGCCAATTGGTCACGCCGTGGCTGCTTCGAACGAATACTACTTGAGAATTTGAAATAGAGCTTTCTCTTGTTTATTCAGCAAATAATTAATGTTTGACGCCGAACTCTGCTTGATCCCTTACATTGAACCCGTAATTTATTACACGCTCGATTGGACTCATGGCGCGTTACACCATTAATGCATTCACCCATGTCGACTCTACACATATTATCGATGAGTACCGTTATAGATTGTTTAATATGCAAAGAAACGTTTTAGGATTATTTATTGTTTACTAGATATTTAACGACCGCATTTTACGCCGTCAATTTCGTTTTTAACGTTCGATAATTTTCCACTGCGTATAATAGTTTTATAAAATTGATAAGAATTATTTGAAGACAATTAGCTAAATAATTAATAATAATTATTTTATTTATTATTATTATTATTATTTTGAATTTTATCGGATAAATATTCTATAAAATTTAAATAATTATTCATAAATAAAACACATGTTCACTCTGGAATCTAATATTGGCCCATGTTTGAATGCAGGTTTCGATAAAAAATATATCATTTTTCTTCATCACATTATAATAATTTCAAAATTATTCATGATGATAGTATAAAAAATATTTCAACGACGTTACAATTATAAATAAGTTTGATCTTAAATTTAAAACAGATTTTTTTTTAAATTACTGTATCAAAAAAGAACCTTGACAAAAATTCTTTGAGTATTATATGCATGTAATTTTCTTAATATGACAAGCTTATTTTCAATGAAAATGTTTGTTATGTAATTATTTATGAAATAAATAGAAAATATCGAATGACAAATTTTTATGATCGAATATAATTTTTCCGATAAAAACAAGTAATTTTAAAGAAAAAATGTGATTTGCAAAAAAAGAATACATCATTTAAACTATTTTTAAATATAATTTCTTTTACATCAATTAATTTTGCAGAAATTTTGGTTTGTTTTTAATTAATTCTTTGCATTAAGTCCAGCAACTCTGAGCATAGGAAACATTTTTACGCCAAAATACAAAAGAAATTATTGGATTAATACAACCCCATTTAAAAAATCCAAAAATTTTTGTTTAAAAATCCATTTAAGGGAAAATTTAATTATTTTGTTGGAAATTCATTTTTGATGGTCGAAAATTTACCTGTTTTGGATAGATAATTTAATTTTTTTGCAGAAAGTCCATTTTTCTTTGATGGAAATGAACTTTTTTGTTGAAAATTCAACTTTTATAGATGAAAATTGAATTTTATTAAACACAATTTGTTTTTATCGCTTGAAAATTCTATCATTTGGGTTTCGTTAAAGCTAAATTTGAGTTGTATAGAAATTCCACAATTTGTTTAAAAAATAGACCATTTGGAGGAAAATTAAATTATTTTGTCAGAAAGCACTCGCATTTTTTAGAATTTCACTGTTTTTGATTTAAAGTAAAAATCTTTTTTGTTTGATAATCCAACTATTTGGTTAAGGGTCCAAATCATTTACTTTTTTAGAAACTATCTTTTTTTTAAATATAACTGCTTGACTAAAAATAAATCTGCTTTTGTTGAGGATTCCACTGTTTTATTGAAAATTCGTTTGTTTATTTTGAAATTAATGTTTTTAAATTAAAATTCACTCATTTAATCATGGCTATTGTTGTTTGTTGTAAATTATTCTTTCTATTGGAAATTCAATTTCTCTCATGGAAAACAAAACTTTATTTTAAAAAATTCATATTTTCCTCTTGAAAAATTAATTACTTAGCTTCTCTTTAAGGTTAATTTTTTTTATTTAACAGCTTGAGTGCTTGGTTGAAAATTCATGTTTCTATATATGTTAAAAATGTAATTATTTTGTTGCAAATTCAACTACTTTGTTGAAAATACATTCCTTTTGCTTGAAATACCATCTATTTGTTAAAAAATGTTGGTTGTTCAAAATGCATCCTTCTTGGTTAGAAATGAACTTTTTCATTAAAAATCCATCGATTTTTTCAAACATTCGTTTTTTGATCTTAAAAACTCAACTTTATTGAAATTTCATCTTTTTATATAGAAATTTTTGTTTGGTTTAAAATTTAATATATTTCAAATTGACTCCTATGTATATGAAAATAAGAATTTTTTATCTTTTTATTTACTATAAATTACATTCTGATGAGGTGATTGCCCGAATCTGTAACTTGCGGAAAAATTACTGACAAAGAGAGAATCTCGGAACTATATAGGCTTTTGAGAACGTCGCGAACCTGTAGAGGCGCGGATGACTTTGCCTCATTAGCTGAATATAAATTGCTGGCGCAAAATTGAAAAATAATATTAATCAGTTGGTTATACCTGTTGAGGTGATAAATAATGAGGCCGGTGGAGAAAACGTAAATCAATCGAATAATGAAGTTCTGGTTCCGCAACTCAATCCCCAGCGGCACGCAATATTGTACGGCTTTAAAATTTTTTTAAATAATGTTGCGGATCCGGCATGGAACATAGAAATAATTGCATAGTTTATAGGAGCACGTAAATATCTTCATTTTTACTATTATAAATAAAAAAATAAAAAAATGAATAAGCAAGTTATCAATCTGATTTAAATAGAAATTTTTTTAGAAGGGCGTAGCGTGAAATAACAACTATCTTATACATTAATCCTTTAAATTATCCTTTGTTTCTCTGTTTGCATAAGAAAAATTTTTGCAAAATTCGGTTTGCAAAAACAAAATTATTGATCAATTTGGCCCAAAGTACCTGGAAATTCATGTTTACTTCATTTACTTCAAAATTATTAGTTGTATTAAAAAAGTTTTTAAATTTGCAATTTTTATTTAATTATTGAAGACCATAAAATACAAATCACCATTTTCTACTCGTAAAAACTTTAATTAGTTTGTTTATGATTGTTACTCAACATTTCTCAAAAATGACTTTTTTTTATTTTAACTAGTTTTTTTGAATCTCTAGTCGAAAAAGTTTTAAAGAAGAGTAAAAAACTGCAAATATCTTTACAGGTAATTACATTCTTGTAGTTAATTTTACTTGCAATATTTTTTTTACCCAGGATGACAAATATTCAAATGTTTGAGTATTTCAGATTGAATATGATTAATTAAACAAAAATCCTTCATAAAAAAATAAAAGAGTATACAATGATAATAAAATAATTTGAAAAAAAATTAAAATATCAATTGTCCACCAACAAAGACGAATTTTTTACAGTTGAATTTTAAAATAAAATAAATCAATTTATAAGAAAAAATGGGATAGTCATTATACATTTAGAATTTAAAAAATTTATTCCTCAACGAAGAAAACACGTATTTAAAACCAAATATTTACATTTTTGGCCGAAGAGATGAACTTTAAATTTAAATGATAAACTTTTAATTGGAATAGTTGAATTTTTAGTTAAAGAAGAAATTTTAAAGTAAAACAAAATTTAAGAATATAGTTTAATTTTTAACCAAGGAAATGAAGTTTTAACTAAATTGATACATCTCGAACCAACAAAAGGAATTTTCACGAGCAAAAGTTGATTTCTAGTTTAAAAATAGATTAACATAAGAAAAAGAATTTTTTGAACAAAAATATGTATTTTCAAGAAAGAAGATTGATTTCCTACCAAAAAGACGAGTTTTTAAAAAAATAAATAAATTGTCAACCAAATAGTTAAATTTTCAATTTAAAAACATAAATTTACGATAAAAAATAAAAGAGTTAAGCTTTAAGTAACAAAATTAATTTTTAGTTAAGGAAATTAATTTTCAGTTAGAGAACGAGTTGTCAACACCCTAGTTAAATTTTTCACAAAAAAATCAATTTTCAACCAGAGATGAATTTAAAAAAAATAAGATTAATTTTCTACCAAAACCCGAAATTTAAAAAAAACATGAATTTTCCTCCAACTATTTAAGTTTTAAAATAAAAAAACTTACAATTGAAAATGAAATAGTTAAATTTTGAATTAAAAATTAATTTACAGCTAAAAAAACAAATTTTGGATGCAATAGTCAATTTTTTCATCAAAATATTACATTCTCAACCAAAAAGATCAAGTTTCAAGCAAAAATTTTAATTTTCCACAAAAAAATTTTAACAATATACCTGAATTTTCAACCAAGAAAAAAAAATTGACATGAAAAGTGAAATAGTTAAATTTTCAGCAAAAAAAGTTATTTTTTAATCAAAAATAAAACAAAGTATCAAAAAAATAGTTACATTTTCTACCAAATCCATTTCAACTTTAATTGAGAGTCTTCAACCTAAAAAATAAATTTTGAGCAATGTAATTCAACTTTCAACCAAGCAGTTAAACTTTTAACCAAAAAAAGATAAATTTTTGATAAAAAATGTGTATTTTCAGATAAAAAACTATTTTTCAACCAAAATAAAAAAAGAATTTTTAACAATAATATCGTTTAATTTCAACCAAAGAAATTCTCTAACAATATAATTAACAATGTAGCAACAATATTATTTTAACTATATTGTTGAATTCCTCACAAAAGGGATTATTTTTACCCAAATTTCGAATTGAAAATTGGATTTTTTATTATCGTCCGAATTTGAGAAAAAGTGCCTCTCAAGAAAAAGAAACTTCCCCATAAATTTTCTCAAAACCTGTAACTACTTTTTAGTCAAACCTTTCTTGTATCGATTCAGGCACCCAACCGCTAAAAAGAGTATTCTTACTTATTTAAAATTAAGTTTTTTTTCCATCTTACTCTCTGATAAAGAAAATAGTCAAAGTAGGCGCCTGGCCCCTACAAAATAGGATTTTATATCCTATTAAAACATTAATGAGTCACTTTAACCTTCTTCTTCCATACTTTCCTTTTCCTAATCCCCTTACTCAACATATATTTCACGACTTGTCGTCTTCTTTCCTACTTCCCTTCTCTAACCATATTTCCCCTTCCCAGACTTCAACCTTCGCTTCCCCTCCCTTCTCAAATTTCTACCTTATCTTCTACCTCACGCCAGAACCTAACAGTTGCGCTAATCACATTTTAAAGGCAGCATGTCATAAGGGTCTAACCCACATTTTCACAATTTTATAAAAGAGGAAAAAACTTCCTCAACATTTGAATTAACTTTTTTTCTTAATTAGGTATTTTAACTTCTTTATCTCTCCTTCGATTCTAAAACTGAATGGCTCTTTCAATCCCTCTTCCTCTCTATTTCTCCTTCACTTCTTTCGCTGATCTCCCCGCCAGCGCTCTCTCTCTCTCTCT